>NW_012268673.1:0-4036 GCF_000151885.1 Dipodomys ordii
GCCGGAAGTGGCGCTGTGGCTCAAGTGGTAGAGCGCTAGCCTTGAGCTGAAGAGCTGAGGGACAGCGCCCAGGCCCAGAGTTCAGTCCCCACGACCAGACCCCCCCCCCAAAAAAAAAAAAGAAGGGGAAACTCAGGGAAAGTGAAGGAAGGGCGCAAAAAAAGAAATGTACTCATTACCGGACTTATGAAATGCTAACCCCTCTGTACGACACCTTAATAATAATAACATATTTAAATAATTATATATATTAAAATTTTAAAAGCAAAAAGAAAAGGAAGCAAACGCTTAAACACATATCGGGCAGAGGTAGGGTGACTCAGACCTGGACAGACCATTTAACACAGAGGTTGAGATGTGACCCTTGAGGGGAGGCTAGGAATGCAGGGAGGAGAGAAGCGACAGAGGGCCTGGGAAAGGACATTCCAGGGAGAGTGGGTGGTAAGTGCAAGGGTCCTGAGGTTTCAGAATGAAGACAGAGGTTTCCCCACTGGGGAATGAGGAGAGACAGAGCAGGGCAGAAAGGAATGGGGCCAGAAAGCACATTGTGCCAGGCAACAATGACAAAAAAGAAAAGGCATCTCATGGAAAGGAGGTTCTTTGGTTTCTGTTCATAAAATTATTTTTCCATTTCTTTTCTCTCCTTTTTTGCAGGGAGGAGGGGTGGGAGAGTTTGAGTTCAGGGCCCAGGCACTGTCCTTGAGCTTTTGTGCTCAAAGCTAGGTCTCTACTATTTGAGCCACAACCCCACTTCTGGCTTTTTGGTGATTAATTGGAGATAATCAATTGGAGTCTCACAGACTTTCTTGCTCAAGCTGGCTTTGAACCATGGTCCTAAGATCTCAGCCTCCTGAGTAGCTAGGATTACAGGCGTGAACCACCAGTTCAAGACCCTGTCTTCAAAATGCAAAAAATGACTGTGGGAGTTGAGTGGGTGATAGAGTACAGGCCTAACAAGCACAGGATCTGAGTTCAACACAAGTACTGAAAAATAATCATAATAACACTTATCTTTTTTTTGTCCTGCTGGTCCAGGCTCTTGAATTCTGGGCCTGGGCTCTGCTATCTCTGAGCACCTTTGGCTCAAGGCTAGTACTCTAATGCTTGAGTCACAGCTCCATTTCCAACTTTTTCTGTGATTAATTGGGGATAAGAGTCTCACAGACTTTCCTGCCTGGGCTGGCTTAGAACCATGATCCTCAGATCTCAGCCTCCTGTGTAGCTAGGCTGATAAGCATGAGCAACCAGCGCTTGGCTCAATATGTTATTCTTAATTATTGTTTATTGACTGGGGCTGTAGATCATTGGTAGACCACTTATACAAAGCCTTGGGAGTGATCCCTGGCACTAAAAAACAAAGTGTGTTGAGATGAAAGTCCTGTAACATGAAATTAACCTTTCTTTTTGTTTGTGCAGGTACTGGGGCTTGAACTCAGGGCCTGAGTGCTGTCCCTGAGCTTTTCGGTTGAAGGCTAGCGCTCTACCACTTGAATCATAGCACCACTTCTGACTTTTTCTGCTTATGTGGTGCTGAGGAATCGAACTCAGGGCCTCATGTATGCAAGGCAAGCACTCTACCACGGAGCTGCCTTCCCAGCCCCACACTTCCAGCTTTTAAAATAGTAATTAGAGATGAGTCTCACCGTCTCCCCTACCCTACTCCCCCCAAGCTGGTTCCTAACTACTACCCTCAGATCTCATTCTCCTTGGTAGCCAGGATTACAGGCGGGAGCCACCAGCACCTGGCAAAATCCCCATTGTCAATGAAATGATTGACTGCCTGGAGTTGTAAACATTTCCACCCTTCCAAAGTCAGCTCTCACTTCCCTCTGGGTGGGATGAATCTGATCTGATGTCATTTTATCAGAGGTGCCAAGAGCAGAGCTGGGCGGGACCAGGGGAGGAAGTGGACCAGGAAGGAGATGGGACAGTCACCTGAGCAGGTAGGAGTTTGCTGAGAAGGCAGGTACTTGGGATTGTCTGGAGGGGTGGGTTAGTGTCGGGAGGGAGGGGTGCTGGGAATGGAACCCCGGGCTGTGCTCACCACTGATCTACACCAGAGCTCTGTTCTGGACTCCTCCTGTATATCCCTGATTTTGCAGTCTGGTGTCTGAGGTTTGTCTGGGTCTGAACACAAAGACTTTCAGGTGCTTGGTCAGGAAATAGCTAGTTCCACTTCCTGGGGGTGTCATGCTAGTCCCCTTTCCCAGAGTGATCTCCTTATGTTTTATGATCTGTCCTCCTTCCTCCATTCTTCCTTCCTTTCCTCCCTCCCTTTCTTCCTAGTGCTGCTGATTAGAACTCAGGGCTTTTCCCCAGGTGAACCTGGACCACAGTCTTCCTATTTATGCTTCCTATCCTGCCAGGATGGCAGATGGATGTTACTACACCCAGTTTTTTTTTTTTTTTTTCTTCTGTGGGTTGTGGGGCCTGTCCCTGCGCTCTTCAGCTCAAGGAGAGTGCTCTACCACTTGAGCCACAGTGCCACTTCTGGTTTTCTGGTGGTTAATAGGAAAGTCATGGACTTTCCTGCCCAGGCTGACTTTGAACTGTGATCTTCAGATCTCAGCCTCCTTAGTAGCTAGGATGACAGGCGTGAGCCACTAGCATCCTGTGATGGCTACAAGATTTTTGAGGAATCTCTTTGAGTGTGGAAGGACTGATGGGTTTGGGTTTAATAAATTGGTTCTCTAGTGAATGGCCACACCCTGTCCCTCTCCTGGGCTTTCCAACCAGGGGCACAGGCCAGCCTTATCACCAGAGCAGCAGATCCTAAGAATGACCATTCCAGACTAGAGACTACACCCCAGAGTTTCTCAGGCACCACCTCAAGCCTATCCCCTTCCCCAAACAAAGTTTTCCTGCTTGTGTCTTCTCTGATGCATACCCAGGAAGTGTGTGTGTGTGTGTGTGTGTGTGTGTGTGTGTGTGTGTGTGTGTGTGTGTGTGTGTGTGTGTGTGTGTGTGTGTGTGTGTAGCATGCCAGGATTAATTTAATGCCAGAAAACAGAGAGGAAGTTACTAGGTTGTGGGTGTACACTGACCTTGCTTTCTGGCAACTGTAATTGGTTCAGCTGTTATATGGGGAAGGTCATGAGGGGGGAGGAGGGGGCAAGAGACTAATTGGGTTACTTGTTTGTTTGATTGTTTGTTTTTGTTCAGTACTATGGGTGGAACCTGGGCTTGGGCCAGTCACTAGATCACCGAGTCACGCCCCTGACCATGTGCTTGCATTTCCTATTGAAAAAGGCTTTTTTTTCCTCCCAAAGGAACCCATCCCAGGCCTTGGTTCTTTGCAGGAAGTGGCAAGCTAGTGCCCAACCCTGGGAAGCCTGGGGCTTTTCCATCTGCTCTGTCCCCAGCCAGGTCAGACACATGTGAGACCTGGTTTGTCCCCAGTACTCAGTCAGCCCTTGCAGTCCTGGTCCTTGAGGGGATTCAAGCTCCTGACCGGGCTACAGGCCGGGCAGTGAGGACACAGCTATCTTCATGCAATGCTGGCACTCCACCACTTGAGCCACAAGACCCACTCCTGTCTTTTTGCTGGTTAGTTGGATGTGAGGTTTCCTGGAGTTTCCTGCCTGGGCTGGCTTTGAACTGTGATCTTCAAATTTCAGCCCCCTGAGTAGCTAGGATTACAGGCGTGAGCTACTGGCACTTGGCTGATGGTGGCTAACTTGATCATGTCAGAGCGATGATTGGGTGGGTGGTGCTGGAATCGCCTCTGGCTTTCTTTTCTTCCCATTCCAACAGAACCTTCCTGTCACCTTGTTGTCTGGGAATTGAACTGATAGTTCCTGGGTGATTTCATCCCTGATCTGAGCTTCCACATGGCTGGATGCTAATGATGCCCCCATTTGAACCCCAAACGAAACCTCACTTCCACCATCCTGCCACCCCTACCACCCTGCCCCCTCCAATGGCATGCCATCTCCTCTTTTTTTGTCGGTCGTGGGGCTTGAACTCTGGGCCTGGGTGCTGTCCCTCAGCTCTTCAGCTCAAGGCGAGCGCTCTACCACTTGAGCTACAGCGCCAC
>NW_012268673.1:5821-8030 GCF_000151885.1 Dipodomys ordii
CATGAATCCCAGGCCCACAGAGCTGAGGTGCTTACCTGAGCAGGTGATGGCAGAGTCAGGATGGGAGTGTGGCAGTCCTGCTTCACAGCCTTCCCCGCTGGCTGGGGCTGAGGCTGGACCAGGGAATTCCACAGCCTCCTGTGGCCCGCTAAAAATGGGATACTGGGGACACTTTTAAAGGGTTTTGGAGATGTGGACGTGACTGGGATTTGGGGAGGACGTGCAGGACAAGCAGAAACCTCTATAGATCCTGGGTCTGCAGGTCAAGAGAGGCCTGGGGCTGCTCTCTAGCAGAGAGGTAGCTGCAGAATCATGGCTGTGGGGCAGGTTACAGTTCTACCTTCTGTAGAAGCTGGTCACATGGGCTGAAATCATACAGAAAGGCAGGCAAGGTGAGGAAGGAGTAGAGGAAAGGAGAGAAGCCATGTGTCCTCAGGGTGGGGACTTGATGTCCCATTTGGGGTCCACAGCAGCTGTTGGTGGCGGAACGCAGTAAGAGGAGGATGGTGCTTCCTCACATTCAAATGATGACTGTACAGGATTCGAGCTAGCGCTGAGGCAGAAGCTTAAATATTACAGCAGGCTGTGGGCATTGCTGGAGAATCTTCTTATACTCCAGGCAGCATGGCTGGGAATGTGGTTTAGTGATAGAGTGCTAGCCTTGAGCAAAAGAAGCTCAGGGACAATGCCCAGGTCTTGAGTTCAAATCCCAGGATTGGCAAAAAAAGAAAAAATAAAAGAATAAGGCAGTAGACTGACGAGGAAGGGGTCCAGGCCTGTAAGTTCGATATTCAGCAGGCTGGTGTCAGGAACATTAAACATTTTTTAATTCTGAGAATAGAACTTGAACTCAGCACCTGATGCTTTCATTCATTGGCTAGTACTTTACCAACTGACCACACCTTCCACCCTAGGAAGATTACAAATCAATGTGAACCCAGTGGGAGAGTTTGTTAAACTTCATCTGCAAAGTAACCTCCTAAACCTGGGCTGCATGCGTTGCTCAGGGGCAGAGTGGCAACTGTGTAAGGAAGCTAAGTGTGCACAGAGGCCTGAGTTCTAACAATAAAAAACTGAAGGAGTCCAGTGCTGGTGGCTCACGCCTGTAATACTAGCTACTCAGGAAGCTGAGATCTGGGGATCATGGTTCAAAGCCAGACCAGGCAGGAAAGTCTGTGAGACTCTTATCTCCAATTAACTACCAGAAAACCAGAAGTGGTGCTGTGGCTCAAGTGGTAGAACACTCATCTTGAGCAGAATAGCTCAGGGACAGCACCCAGGCCCAGAGTTCAAGCCCCATGACCGACCAAAAGAAAAAAAGAAAAAGAAAAGAAAAACAAAACAAAACAAAAACCCAAAGGAGCAGAAATAAAACAAAACAGGGAGGCAGCCCTTGCAGAAATGTTTACTGTACTACTACTATGGCTGTGGTCTGTGTGCCACCTGGGGACAGGTGAGAGGACACACAGTCCCTCCTTTGTGCACAGACAGAAGGAAGTAAAGAGAGGCAGGCTGGGTGCTGCTGGGTCCTGAGAAGGAAGGCCATGGTGCTGCTCAGACCTTGGGACCTGAGCCACACCCAGGCTCTGGGGATGGAGACACTGCAGTGGATGGACCACAGGCTTACAGGACCTGAAGTAGAACAGAGGCTGGGAGGCTGAAAGTGGAAGAAAGAGGTCACCTTTGGGGATCAGAGTCAGGAAAGGAGGGAGGACCAGGTGTCATTGGAAATGAGGGCAGCGTCAGTGACCCACGGACACATGGACAGGCCGTGTGCAGAGAGGCAGGATTTTCTAATACAAAGAGCATGAAAGGGCACATTTCTGTGATAGGTCCTTTACTTGAGTCGATGGTCACCATGCATGTTGATTGTACAGGAACATGACAAGCACACAGAGAGTGTGGCAGATGAATGAGCACACGTGGCTGTGGGCTGACTGGATGCTACCCTGCCCAGGGGAAAGATGCCTGCTGCTCTGACAATCCCCCATCTCTCATTGGGCAGCCTGTCCTCCTGTCTTCCGACCCAAGTCTCCTTTTTTCCTTGGGAAAGAAGTCAGAAATGGGCCTGCAGTTCATCCTCCCTGCCACACTGGGGCAGTGGAGGAAACACAGGGACCCAGACCTGGCTTCAGCTTCCAGTTGCAGAGCACAGCCAGGAGAGCAGAGGCCCGGCATGGGCTGCGCTCACTCACTCTGCCCAGAATTT
>NW_012268673.1:8080-9000 GCF_000151885.1 Dipodomys ordii
CTCAGGGAAAGACGGAAAGAAGAGTGGGAGTGAGACCGACCACTGCCTGTGATGCCCAAGCAGCAAAGCCAGCCCTGAACAGGTGGCCCCACTGCATCCTAGCTCCTCAGGTCCCTGAGATGCAGAACTTCAGTTCCTAGTGAGCCAGGGCACCCCAATCCCCCTGCACACTCGTGTGCCCATAACACAGCAAGGTGCTACCCTGGAGACATGGCTGTAGAGGTATGGAGGCTACCTGGAAATGTAAGGCCTGTGCCAACCCCAGCATTTCCCCAGGGAAAGGCAAAATACATCAGGAACATAAATTCTCTCTCTTAAAGGACATGGAGACTCCTGAGTGTTCCCCCAACCCTGGGTTCTATCACTGTCAGGCATGACCAGGCTCCCTTCCTGGAAATCAATACCACACATAACTTCAGAAGGTGGGAAGTACTGGGAGGATCAGGATCAGCTCTGGGCCAGGCCGTGATCCCAGAGCGCCCCCTGGAGGAAGCCATGGGATCTAGACCTGAAGCCGTAGAAAGGAGACATGCCATTTGTCCTCAGGGTGGGGACTTGGTGGCCCATTTGGGGTCCACAGCAGCTGTGGGTGGTGGGAACGCAGTCAGGGGAGGATGGTGCTTCACTGTGTTTCCTCACATTCAAATGATAACTACAGGATTTGAGCTAGTGCTGAGACAGACGCTGAGTATTTATGGGAGCATTATGGCTATTTGCCTGAAGATCTTGTCTAGAAACTTCTTTATGTAAGAAGGCTGGAGCCTACGAGGTAGAAGTGGTTTCTCACTTGCAATTCTGGGTGCTGAGGTCTGAAGGACTGTGGTTCAAAGCCATCCCTGGCAGAAATGTTGGTTCTACTCCTCCATCTCCAAACAAACCAGCAAACATAAGGCTGGGTGGCTCATTCTAGGGGTAGAATG
>NW_012268674.1:0-1905 GCF_000151885.1 Dipodomys ordii
TCCCGCCCGTGTGTATGTGTGTGTGTGTGCGTGATTATTGGCTGTCTTTCGAATCCTTGCAAATCTTCTTAAATGTGGCTTTACTAAAGAAACCATGTGCCCGATTAAAAAAAAAAAGGTTTGTCAAGGAAGGAAGTTGACATTTCTATAGGATGTGTCTTTCTGGAAGGGAGAACGCAAAGAGACGCCGCCAGAGGGGCGAAGCCACCCCAGGGAAGAAGTTCCTCTCCGTTAAGAAGGTTCAGTGTAGTTCTTGGCAGACGCACGCCGGTCGCCTGGCAGTCTTCACTAATTCTATCCAACATAAGCAGCCGCCTGTTCGGGTGCCGGGCGTGCGATCGCAGGTCGAAGGCGCGCAGGGCGCGGCGCCGCAGCCTCGCCGCCCACCGGGACCCCCTACCCGCCCGCCCGCCCGCCCGCCGAGGCCCGGGCAGGTTGTTCAACGTGTGAACTCGGGCGACCCGCCGGAGGTGGACTGTGGTCCTCCACAGAGCGTGGTCTGCTGTACGTTCACTCCTTCAGGATGTGGGTTGGGGGCTGGGGGGAGTTGTTTGGATGTGATTTAATTCCGACCGTGAAACAATTGCTGGAGAGCTGTGGATTTTCCCTCCCCCTACCTGATAGCTTTGGGAGAGAACTTGCGGGGGAGGGGGAGGGGATATCAACACTTCCTGGGGCGCCTGGGACCCTATGGCCCTTTGGTTGGTGGGGGGGGGGTCGAGGCGCCCCTGCAGCGAAGGAAGCGAGCCTTGGGGCAGAAGACACCAGCCTGGCTGCCCACGCGGCGGGCGGAGCCCTGCCCACGCCGCACACACTCCCATCGCCCTGGGCTGCGGACCAAGGAGAAGACCCCTCCTCCCCCCTGGTGATCTTGCTGCCATAGATCTCGTCCTGAGAGTCCTTAATTACAGAGCCCCCCCCCTTCAGCCCTCTCCGCCCCCACGGTCCTAACCCCCCCGCCCAGACCCCCGGTCTTCCTTTGTGTGGCCTGGACTCTCTCCCGGCGGCAACTTTGGTGGGATCCCAGAGGAAGGAGGTTGGCGGGAGGGGGGGAAAGGGGGACTACGGAAGAGGATGCTCCAAGGAAGAGAAGCAAGGGTGTGTGGGGAGACGAGAAAAGCGTGTCCCCGATCCCCCTCCACCCCCCCAGACTAAAGTTGTGGGCATCTTCAGTTAAACCGGCGTCGCAGGAAAAGGGGGGGGGGAGGATGGGAGGAAGGAGTGAGAGGAGTTCGTATCCCCGGGGCTCTTCCGCCTCTTCTTGCTTCCCCCCCCTAAAACAAACAAACTTAACCTCCCTGTCCTCTGGGGTGAGAGATCTCGTGGGACCGTGAAAATGTCGTGGCCAAATCCGGCCGCCTGCGGATCCCGGGCTTCCGCGGGACGGGCGCTCCCCGGAGCCTGCGAGGGTCCACCGCGCCCACCCGCGATCAGCGTGCGGGTTCGGGCCCCGCCTCGGAGGACACAACCCCCCCCCCACTCACACCCCAGATGCGTCTCGGTGGGCAGATCAGCCTGGGGACCGCGAGGGACAGCCACAAGCCATCGGGGCAGCCTGGAGGCCCGAGCTCCCGTGCACACTCTGCCCACCGCAGAGCGACCAAGCTGGAGGGATTGAGGGCCAGGACGAGGGGCACATGGCTTGGCCCCACTGGAGCATCTCGAGCCCACGAAGGACTATGCCACGACGGGAACTCGCACCCCGAGTGGCGTGGATCGGGAATGCCCAGCATGGAGGTGGGCGCCGGGATAAACGTCGGGGGGCTCACATCCTTTCCCCTCCCTTCTGCAAACTTTTCCCGGGCGCCTGAACTTGGCGAGGGCAACGGGCCTGGGGGAAGCGGGTGGGGAGCCGCGCCGAAGGAAGCCCGCCCCCACGGACCTCTCCGGCCCCTCGGGCCCCTC
>NW_012268674.1:4431-7136 GCF_000151885.1 Dipodomys ordii
AAAAAAAAAAAAAAAAAAAAGGAATGCCACAAGTGGAGTGCTTCGGTCAGTTATCAGAAAAACTTAATGTGTCCACCCTTTCTAGCCTAAGGAAACTCACTGATGGAAGAATGTCCCAGACTCTGCCACCCAGTGTAAACTCTTCTATGTAAACTGTGTGTAGAACAGATTGATGGAAGAAGGGGGAGAGAGGAGTAACTACTTCATATGTCCTTTTGCCATGTCACAAGGCTGCCCGGGTGTAAATGGCCTGAGGTGCTCTGTCTCTTTCTGCTGCTCCTACTGACAGCAATCTTCACTCTTTGCAAACCACGTTAAAGATACTGCATAGAAATATTGGTTGGCAGGGCTGCGAAGGTGGCTCAGTGGTAGAGCGCTTGCCTTGCAAGCTTGAGGCCCTGGGTTCAATTCCTCAGCACCACATAAGCAAAAAGAAAAAAGCCGGAAGTGGCGCTGTGGCTCAAGTGGTAGAGCGCTAGCCTTGAGCTGAAGAACTGAGGGACAGCGCCCAGGCCCAGAGTTCAGGCCCCACGACCAGACCCCCCCCCCAAAAAAAAAGAAGGAAATATTGGTTGGCATTTAAGAGTCTCAAGACTGGTGTTATACCATTTGAAGCCACACCTCCACTTCTAGCTTTTTGGTAGTTAATTGGAGCTAAGAGTTTCACAGATTTGTTTGCCTAGGCTATTTTCAAACCTGGATCCTCAGGTCTCAGCCTCCTCAGTAGCTACCAGAGTAAAGGCATGAACCACCAGCATCTTTTCTAGCCCTTGGTGGCTCACACCTATGGTCCTAGTTACAGCCAGAGTAGGAAAGTCGGTGAGGTTCATCTCCAGTTAATAGTACACACAGACACACCACAGACAGTCAGAAGTAGAGCTATGGATCAAGTGCTAGAGTACTAGCCTTGAGTAAAAATGCTCAAGGACAGTGCCCAAGCCTTGAGTTCAAACCCCAGGACCAGCACAAAAACAAAAAAAAGGCTGGGAATGTGGCTTAGTGGTAGATTGCTTGCCTAGCATGCATGAAACCCTGGGTTCAAATCCTCGGTACCACATAAGCAAAAAAAAAAAAAAAGCCGGAAGTGGAGCTATCGCTCAAGTGGTTGAGTGCTAGCCTTAGAAGAAGAGGAGAAAGATATTTCTTCTTAATGAAAAAAAGAATGTGCTAAGTCACTGAGGGGTCTGTTTAGGAGGGGGTAATGAGAAGGGGCTGAAAATACTCAAGGAAAAGCTGGGGAGCTTTTTAGAAGAAAAATCTCTGAAGAGGAAGGCATGGCTAAGGGATTTACTTGTTGTTATAAATCCGTTCCCTCAGTGGATATGATAATGGAGCTATTTCTCCAATCATAGTTGATGCATCTCCTAAAATGGGTGGCCTTGCTTGTATTGTGCTTCCAGGGCCCTGTCATCATTGGGCAAACTCCTAATCCCCAGTTGGAAGCTAGGAGCCAAAGCTACAACCTTCTTGCCTGAAGGCAACAGCAGAACCAACTGAGCCATATGGAGATGAATGCAGAACAAGGTCATTAGTCTCATTGTTTATCCAGTGACTAGCAGCACAGATCTGTGTAAATTTCAGCTATAGTGGTTGCAGCCTGCCTTTGATGTGTGTAATCTGTGCATTTTAGTGCTCCAGGAGAGTGCCTGACTGACAGGATCTACATCCAGTGCCCAGAAAATACATCTACACAGGCACAGCGAAGCGTGGAGTTCAACAATTTTCCAGTGAGTTCCATCAAAGCAAATAAACCAACCTAGAGGGCTCCGATTGTGCCTCCTTTTTCTCATGACAAATTTTGGGGGGAATCTTTGTGTTGGATTTGTATTTGTTTTCATTTGCAATGTGAAAATAGGTAATTCTTGAAGCCTTCATTTATCTCTGAGAGGAGCAACCTTTGACCTTGATGATGATTCTTTGTTGTTGGTAGTGGTGGTCCTAGGGCTTGAACTCAGTGCCTAGCCCACAGCTTTTTTTTTTTTTTTTTTTGCTCAAGACTAGTGCTTTAGTACTTTGAGACACCATGAACTTCAGATCTAGAGCCTCCTGAGTAGCTAGGATTACAGATATGAGACACTGGTGCCTGGCTTGATAATGATGATGGGTGTGTGTGTGTGTGTGTGTGTGTATTGTTTCCTTTCTGGAGTACTGGGGTTTGAACTCATGACCTCAAGCTTGAAGCGCTAGCGCTATAGTTACTTTAGCCATATCTCTAGCCCCATGTTTTGCTGATTGTTTTCATGATAAGGAGCTAGCCTGGAAGATACATGAAGCCCTGAGTGCTGTTACCAGCATCCAACTTGCTAGGATTATAGGCCTGAGCCACCAGCATCAGGCTATTGTTTTGACAGCTCTTCTGTCCATAAAAGCAGACTCAATGGGTAAATTTTTCTTTAATAATATATTTATGCAAAATATACCTGGCTTCTAGTACTTTTGTTAACTCTGTCTTGCTTGTGTAGCTACTTAATCAGAATGAACAATTGAATTCAGAGAGGAGAGAGAGAGAGCCAAAATAAACAACTTAGGCTACAAAATGGTTATCTGGATCAACTAAAGGCTTTTCTTTGGCAAAAACAAAGCTAATTTTCCTTATCTGAATTTGATTTAGAGGTCCTGCAGTCCCACTCTGCCAATTACCGATTTCAAGCCGGCTTCCCTTAGGTTAAATTGGCTGAATGTTAGGGATAGAGATTAATTACTAC
>NW_012268675.1:0-412 GCF_000151885.1 Dipodomys ordii
CTCTGGGGCCTGAGTGTTTAGGGGCCCTCAATAGTCATCACTTCAATGAAGGAAGCAGGCCATTGTGGGTGGTGGTGGCTCAGATGGACCAGAAATAGATGAGCGTGATCACAGACTCTGTCTTAGACCCTGCCGTTGGAAATGGAAGAGCGGCCCAAGTTAGCAACACCATGGTTCTTCAGGCCAGAGCATCAGCTCAATAAACACTTTCCAAGCCCAAGCAAAGTTACCAGCAAAGAGCAAGCATGCCAGAGCGCAGAGACTGAGCCCTCCTCTCCCCTGTCAGGGCTCACAGGTAAGCAACATTTGAGCAAACACCACATGCCCCAGTACATGGTGACTTCTAGATAGTTCCATACAATTTGAATCCCCATCCTGCCCATCACGACCATGCGAATACGTGAGATGATCA
>NW_012268675.1:5492-7854 GCF_000151885.1 Dipodomys ordii
GCGACCCTGAGCCACAGCTGGTGGCCAGCCTGCTCCCGCCCTTTGTCCTGGCAGCACTGAGCATTCTGCGCTTCCAGTGACCTGTGACCAAAACTACCACAACCAATTAGCACGCGCCGCGCTCCTGCCCCCTGACCACCGCCGGCCCCCGCCACCTCGGCTCCTTCTTAATTAATGGGCTCCACGCCTGGTGCCTTCTCTCTCTTCATGTGATTGAATGTCCAGCCAGAGGACTTGCCCCCCCTCCTCTCTCTTTCTCTATCTCCTGCTCGCGCTCTCGTTAGCAGTCTCCTTCCTCCCATTTCTGTGTGGTTCCCAGGGCCCTGTCCCCAGGCGAACCTGAAAGTTCAGGACTGACGAGTGAACACAGGGAGAGGAGACCAGGCCCAGGGTCCTGGGGCACACCAAGGAAGAGACCCCAGGGAACCCCTGAAGACCCAGAGAGGGCGGGCAGGTGGATGGAGATTGCCCAGCAATCTGATCTTGCCTAGCCTGGGTTTCTCTATAGCAAAATCAGGAATGAGGTTTCATTCATTTTTCTTTCTTTCTTTCTTTTTTGTCAGTCATGGGGCTTGAACTCTGGGCCTGGGCGCTGTTCCTCAGCTCTTCAGCTCAAGGTAAACACTCTATCACTTAAGCCACAGAACCACTTCTGGTTTTCTAGTGGTTTCTTGGAGATAAGAGTCTCATGGACTTTCCTGCCTGGGCTGGCTTTGAACCACGATCCTCAGATCTCAGCCTCCTGAGTAGCTAGGATTACAGGTGTGAGCCACTGGCACCCGGCAGGAGTGGGGTTTTAAATGTGGATCGTGAGGGGGCGGGGGAGAAGCCGGCGCTGGTGTAGCGAGTCTCAGCATGTCGCTGCCGCAGTGGCCAGGAGGTTCCTCAGCACCGGGGCCTTCTGAGCTCCAGTGGACTGTGGGGGTACAGTGAGGGAGACCCCAGAAGAGGCAGGGTGCTGGCAGAGAACACGGTGTCTCCACACTGATAGGGATGGATGTGGGCTGACTCTTTGAGTCCAGGTTGCATACCTGGCATCGGACACGGGACTGAGCTGTGGAACAGCAAGAAAGCCAGTTAGCACAGCCATGGACAGCGACCAGCAAAATGCCCAATGCCAGTACCTTCAAAAATGAAGCTTTAAAAAAAATGGTCTAAGGAGAAGCCATCCAGAGAGAGGCAGCTGCTGGCATGGGTTCAAGGCTGCAGCCACCCAAGTCTAAGCACTTCTTAGATTTTTTGTCTTCTTGTGGGTACAGTAAGGCTGCAGCAGTTCCAGCCATCGTAGTTGTATTCCCAGCAGAAGAAAACTGGCAGCATGGTATGTGTGTGTGAGACAGACTAGACATCTTTATCGGATCAGCCAAAACTGTCCCTAGCAACTCTGTAGCTGACTCCAGCTGCAACTCCTAGGTCAGAACAGTCACACTTGTTCCTGTGCTGGGTGGTAGGAATTGAGGAGAAGGCATACATAGGCAGGCAACCTGGTCTCCAACAGGCTAGAACTGGCTTCCTTCTTTCCCTCCTTGGCTCTTACCATGTTCTCTCCTGCTTCTCCTGGCCAGCCAAGTACAGTCTCAGTCTCCGGGGCTCTTTAAGGGTGAAAGTTGGGTTTTCCATTGAGACCAGAAGGCTAGATCGGCCCTGCACTTCCCCAGACGTGGTGAGACACGCCCTTGTTTCTCTCTTCTGACTCTGTGTCCTCTGGATGTAGGTCACTTCTTGGCTCCCTGGCCTTTGGGTGAAGATGAAGTGTAATGAAGCCCCTCCAACTGTCCCACCGCAGAGCTGGCGGGCGGGGCCGGCTTGGAGCTCAGGATCTTGAGTCACAGCCTTGTTTCTTCCAGAAGGGATCCGGGTGGCTCCAAACTCCCTCTTTCCTGAACCACTGAAGTCGGCTCACCCTGGGTACTGTGGTGCCCTCCTGCCGTGTTCCCAGCTTGGCCCCTGGGCTGCAAAGCAATGGCGCCTGGTGCTGGCTGTGGGGCTGGCTGTGGGGCTGTGTCTATAGCAGGGCTGGGGGCTCAAGCTGGCCCCACCTGGGCAGGAAGCAGCTCTGTTTTCCCGGCAGCGCTTCCCCGGCCAGGCTGCTTTGCAGGGACTGCAGGGACACTCGTGAGACCATGAGTGTCCAGCGAGCATAGCGCGCCCGCTGCGTGATGAGGACTAAATGCTTCCAAGATGGCCTGGAGGCATGGCTCAGGCGGTAGAGCACCTGCCTGGCAAGTGCGAGGCCTCGAGTTCCATCCCTAGTACTGCCAGAAAGGAAAAAAAAAAAAGAAAAGGAAAAACAATTGGCCAGCGTGACTGAGGGACTGGGTTTTAATCACAGTTAATTATAATCCATTCTAGTGCAAAATGC
>NW_012268676.1:0-2405 GCF_000151885.1 Dipodomys ordii
ACTTCCGGTTTTCTAGTGGTTTATTGGAGATAAGAGTCTCACGGACTTTCCTGCCCAGGTTGGCTTTGAACTGCGATCCTCAGATCTCAGCCTCCTGAATAGCTAGGATTACAGGTGTGAGCCACCAGCTACCAGTAGTAGAGTGCTCACCTTGAGCCTAAGAGCAGAGGAACAGTGCCCATGACTGACAAAAAAAGAGAAAAGAAAAAAGAAAAGAACATAAATGGTTGATGATGCTGGGGCTGAAGGGGTGGCTCAGGTGGTACAGTGCCTGCCCATTGAGCAAGGTCCTGAGTTTAAACCCCAGTACTGCCAAAAAATATAAAATAAAACCAAATAAAGCAAATTTTGGAAGCTTAGAAAATACATTACTTGAGTTGCAATTCATTTTGTTATTAATAAAGCTAGTCTAAGTCTTGATGAATAAGATCACTACTAGCTTATTACATGTCTATACAGCACAAAGTAATACGAGTCCATATACTCTCATTATGTCTTTCTCTCTAACAGTCCATTCGTATTATGGAGCTGACTTTACAGAAGTATGGAAGCTATGAGAAATTTGAACAAGCCACGGGTGGTAGCTTGCTGTCTAAGCCTCGGATCTGGAGTCATGTTAGGAAGTACATGCTGAAGGAGGGCTGCTTGGGAGAGGTAGGGTATGTGCGCACGCACGCACGAACTTGGAGCCTGCCGTGTCCTTTTCACTCTGCCATGTCGTACAGGCTTTGCCCCACAGCTGGCCTTTTCCTAACCCTGGTATACTCATTCAGTTAGTCATCACATTTCTTATAAAACACTCTGAGGTCTCCTTGTACTTGAATAATCTTGATATGTTCAGTTTCTTTCTATCTTTTGACTTGGCTTATTGCTACTCCTATACAGCTTGGGGGATTATGTGAATTACTTTATGAAAATTGTCAGTAATTAAGTCAGATGCTGTGATTTGTGCCTAAAATCCCAGATCTTGGGAGGCTGAGGGAGGAAGAAAATGAGTTTGAGGGGAGGGGAAAGGAAGGAAGGGAAAGGAGGGAGAGTCAAAGGGGAAAAGTGAGAGGGGAAGTGGAAAGGAGAGAAAGAGTGAGGAGAGGAAGGAAAAAAGGAAGGGAGGGAGGGAAGGAAAAGGAAGGGAAGGCAAGGAAGTTGATGAAAAAGTTGCTCCAGTGGCCTGTTTTTATTAGTAATCATTCTTAGAAGTCAATCTCAGAGCCTTGGCACTGGCATGGTGCAGAATTCTGTTTCCATGTCCTTTTCTTTTCCTCTCTTTTTCCATCATTAGATCTAGGAATTTTATGGCAGAAATACAGTTTTAAGCTGTCTTCCTCAGTACAACCATCTGTTTTCTTCAATCCAATATCCAGTTAATGGCTCTTGAATTACCAAAGATAAAAATTGAGACTCCAAAGAGTCGAGGTACCTGTAAAAGAACAAAAGTCTTAATTTATGTGCATAGTGATTTTTGTGAAAGCTTTTCCCCCCATGCCTTTACATTTTGTTTTGGGTGCATGTTCCCTCTTATTCCTTAGATTGTAGTACATCTCACTGAAGATCTACTTTCACGAGCCTCGATGACAGTAGTAAATGGATGTCCAACTCTGACCATCAATGTTTCAACGGCCCGTGAGCACTGGCTGGAAGGAATGCTGAGGCATGAGATAGGTAGGGACAGCCCTTTCTGTTTGCTCATTTATAGTGTCAGGAATTACCCCCAAAGAAATGTTCTTTAGAATAGCTTAAAAAAAAAGTTACCTGGACCAAAGGTCATAGATGTCTTTGTGGAGTAGATTTATTTTGGTAGTTCTGAGGTTTGAACTCATGGCTTAGGCCTTGCTAGGGAGGCCACTCTCCTTCTTGAGCCCTGCTCTCAGCCCTGTTTGCTCAGCAGTCCTCCTCCTTAAGCTTCCCTTCATAGCTGGGGACAGATGCATACCACCAGACCTAACTTGGTCTGCTCACTGGTTTGCAGATTTCCATCCATGAAGGGTTTGCCCATTGCTTTTGGGCCTGTGGTGTGGAAGCACATCATAGTAGGAGCATGTGGCTAACCAAAACCATAACTCAATAATGAGTCCAAAGCGAGAAAGAAGAAGGATCTGGGGTCCCCCTGTCCCACTCAAGAACATATCCTCCCTGATTTCACTGTATTTGATGTTGGTATAATTTGTAGAGGGGAAGGGAAAAAAACAAATTGTTTAAGTAGGGATACAGGTGGACCCATTGCAACAATGAGATGTACAAGTCGTTATGTCGAAAAATGAACTTTACAACTTTGGTGGGGGGGGATCAGGTTGGGGGGCAATGGGGGATATGGGAAGGGGAAACAAAGGAGGAGGCAACAATGCTTGATAAGAAATGTACTCATTATCTTGCCCATGTAATTGTAACCCCTCTGTACAGTATTTTCA
>NW_012268676.1:4435-6972 GCF_000151885.1 Dipodomys ordii
GTGGGGCCTGAACTCTGGGCCTGGGTGCTGTCCCTCAGCTCTTCAGCTCAAGGCTAGCACTCTACCACTTGAGCCACAGCACCACTTCCGGCTTTTTTTTCTTTTTGCTTATGTGGTGCTGAGGAATCGAACCCAGGGCCTCTGGCATGCAAGGCAAGCGCTCTACCACAGAGCCACCTTCCCAGCCCTCTTGGTAGTTTTTTTAAACATCTGAAAGTAAACCCTGTTTTTTCCCTCAGGATGTTTCAATAAAGACCAAGTGTACTTGGATGGAACCCTCCAGATCCTCCGATACAGGCGCTCTATAGACTTCTACCTGCTGACTGCCCTGGGGAAGGTGAGTGAGCAGAATGGCTCGAGACCCCTGACCCTAGGCCAGCATTGCTGTAGCCTGGTTCAGGAGTGAGATTCGTATATCCCACTGCTGCTCCACCAAGCTTCCCTGGGTGGTCGCAGAAGGGAGAGAAAGCACGCTTCCGTCATAGGTACAGGGCAGAGTGTCTTTGGAGTCATAAGAGATAAGGAGAGAAATGGAAATTTGGGCAGTGTGTATCATTTTATTTTTACATTTATCTTCCCTAATAAGCATTTCAAAGTCAAGGTACAGCTGCACCACTTTCCCCTACAACACTTTTCCCTAAGAATCAGGTGTTCTCTGACATGACTGCACAATGTCTTAAATTCATCACTGATTGAACATGAAACATTGAAAATGCAGCACTGAACACCAGGAATAAGAAAAAATACAACTGTAACCCCTCTGTATATCACCTTCACAGTAACAATAATTTAATGAAAAAAAAATCACATACAGTCCACTTCAAATTTCCCAAATTGTTTCCAAAATATCCTTGAGAGCTCTTTGTTTTCTGTGATCCTGGATCAAATCAAATTTATGCATTTTAAAAATAATCTTTATGTCTGTTAATATGAAACAGTTCCCTACCCTATTCTTTTTTTGTATTGTTTTATTGTAAAGATACTGTACAGAGGGGCTACAGTTACATGAGTAAGGTAGTGAGTACATTTCCTATTGAGCATTGTTACCTCCTCCTTTGTTTTTCCCCTGCCATTCCTTCCTTCCCCACCTCCCTGACTCCTCCTTCCCTCACCCCCTGAGTTGTAAAGTTTGTTTTCAACATAGTGTCTTGTACATCTCATTGTTACTGTGGGTCAGCCTGGATCCTTATTTCAGCTTTTTGTTATTTCCCTTCCCCTCCCCAAATTATAAAAATGTATATACAAGATGCAGGGCACTGGAATCAAATGCAGTGAGACACACACACACACACACACACACGCTCACACACACACACACACACACACACACACACACACACAGGAATTCTATGCCTCCATCAGAAATGGAGAGACTTGGAAAAAATTATATTAAGTGAAGTAAGCCAGGCCCAAAGAAACATAGGTCCCATGGTTTCCCTTATTTGCAATAACTAGTATATGTCTAGAAAAAACATATAAGATGATGCTAAGTGAAATGAACCCCCAAATGGGGGTGGTTTTCTCTTCCTTGCTATTGTTTTTAATGTATTTATAATGTACTATGTGATTTTTTTGCTTCTTTTGTATATTCTACCCTATTCTTTTTTAAAGACATCTTTAAGAGATAAAATGGTTGTCTTGAAAACTTCTGTGGTGATTCTCAGGTTGCTTTCTCCTCAGTTGATTCAGTTAACCCCTTTTTGTCCAGAACTCTGCAGAAGTGAGGCATGTTTCCACAGGAAACACATGCCCTTTGCCACCATCGTTAGTGATGCCAGAAGTGATCTCCTGATCAAATCAGTGGACCGCAGATCCCATTGTAAAAACATGCTTCCTCTGATGTATTAGTGCGTCATCTGTGGGGTGGTGGTCTAGGAATCTGAGATTAGCCCTTCAATGAAACTCCAGTTCCTTTTAGTGAGAAATGTTATTTAGAAAATAATATCTGAACATGTCTTGATACTTAAGTGCGATTGCTTCTAGACAGTTTCAAGGAGCAGATTATATATATATATATATATATAATTTTTTTTTTGGTCCGTTCATGGGGCCTGAACTCTGGGCCTGGGCGCTGTCCCTCAGCTCTTCAGCTCAAGGCTAGCGCTCTACCACTTGAGCCACAGTGCCACTTTCGGCTTTTTTCTTTTTTGCTTATGTGGTACTGAGGAAGCGAACCCAGGGCCTCATGCATGCAAGGCAAGCGCTCTACCACTGATCTACTTCCCAGCCCCAAGCAGATTATATTTTTAAGGAATCTTAAGGGCATTCCAATTCAAGCAAGTCTCTACAGGAATTTTTCACATGTACCCCCATTTCATATTTGTATCTCCATTCTCTTTAGATAAGAGCCTTGTTTCCTTTTTCCTACAGTTAGAGTTATACCGGGTTCTATGCCAGACTACCACAATAAAGGGTCCCACAATTATTATTATTTTTATTTTTGGGGGTACAGTCGTGGGGCCTGAACTCTGGGCCTGGGCGCTGTCCCTCAGCTCTTCAGCTCAAGGCTAGCACTCTACCACTTGAGCCACAGCGCC
>NW_012268677.1:0-1181 GCF_000151885.1 Dipodomys ordii
GGGGCCTGAACTCTGGGCCTGGGTGCTATCCCTCAGCTCTTCAGCTCAAGGCTAGCGCTCTACCACTTGAGCCACAGCGCCACTTCTGGCTTTTTATTTTTTCCTTATGTGGTGCTGAGGAATCGAACCCAGGGCCTTGAGCATGCAAGGCAAGCGCTCTACCACTGAGCCACCTTCCCAGCCCCTCTTTTTTTTTTTTAAGTCGGTCATGGGGCTTGAACTCTGGGCTCTGTCCCTCAGCTCTTCAGCTCAAGGCTAGCACTCTACTCTTGAGCCACAGCGCCATTTCCAGTTTTCTAGTGGTTAATAGGAGATAAGAGTCTCACGGACTTTCCTGTCCAAGTTGGCTCTGAACTGCGATTCACAGATCTCCTAGCTACTCCTGAGTAACTAGGATTACAGGAGTGAGCCACCAGTGCCTGGCTCTTCCCAATTCTGGGGCTTGAACTCAGGGCCTGGGCACTGTCTCTGAGCTTCTTTTGCTCAAAGCTACCACTCCACCACTTGAGCCACAGCGCCACTTCTGGCTTTTTTTGTTTGTGTGGTACTGAGGAATGGAACCCATGGCTTCATGCATGCTAGGCAAGGACTCTACCACTAAGCCACATTCCCATCCCTTTTGGTAGTTTTTCGTGTAGAGTCTCACAGACTTTCTTGCCTGGTCTGGCTTTGAACTATGATCCTTATTTATTTTTGTGCAGGATCTGAGGTTTGAAATCAGGGCCTATGTGCTGTCCTTGAGCTCTTTTGTTCAAGGCTAGCATTCTGCCACCTGTGCCATAGCTCTGCTTCTCTGCTTCTAGGTATTCTTTGGTCTTTAATTGAAGATAAGAATCCCACAGACTGTCCTGCCCTGGTTGGCTTTGAACTGTGATCTTCAGATCTCAGCCTTCTGAGTAACTACAGGCATTACAGTAATTACAGGCATGAGCCACTGGTGCCCGGCTTAAATAAGTTTTTGCTCATTTATTTTTGGTTCTGAAGACTGAGTTTGGGGCTTTGTCCATGGTAAACATGTACTCTACCACCAAGCTCTACGCCAGCCTAAATGATTTTTAAAATCAGCCTTAGTGTTTTTGGACTGGTAACTGACTGATGACTTCTGTTAGCTGAATGAAGGGTTCTGTATTTGAGCCCAGTGCGGCAGCTGGCCCCAGGTATGGATTGTGGCTGGGGGGGGG
>NW_012268677.1:3721-5669 GCF_000151885.1 Dipodomys ordii
GATAAGAGTCTCATGGACTTTCCTGCCCAGGCTGGCTTTGAACCATGATCCTCAGATCTCAGCCTCCTGAGTAGCTAGGATGACAGGCGTGAGCCACCAGCGCCCGGCTGAGATGGGTTTTTTTGAACCCCTTCCCAACCTCAGTTTTGTTGCTATTGTCTTGAAAACTGGATAGTTGACTTTAGGTACTGGGTGTCAGATTCTCTATTCTATTCCCAGAGTTTGCTGTCTATTTTTGTTTTGTTTGTTTTGGGGGGTTTTCTTTTTTAGGTGTAAATAGTACAGAAGAGTTTAAATTCAGCGTGTCAGTTTGTGAGTATCTTGCATCTCGATTAGTGCCTGGCCTCCCATCCTTTTTCTGTTTGTGTCTGTGGAAAGCTGTAGGTGGCCTTTGGGTCCTGGCCTTTGGCTGTGTAATCACTGAAGTTCTGTTCCTCTGCTTGTGTCTCATTTGGACAGATTTCCTTGAAAGCCAAGGGTCCTCCCAGTCTTGGCAAGTTGGCTCTGGGCCTGGGCCTGGACCCTTCTTCAGGTCCTGGTCGGTTTGCCCTGGGTCAAGGGGAAGGCCTCTGAGCTTTCCCGGGTCTCCTCTGAGAACTAGGTTTGACTGGCAGTTTAAATGTTTCTGGGTAAGTTGTTACTTTAAAATGTCCTAACTTCCATGAGGTCTTTCCATCTTTACCTAAGGCAGTCTATACAGACTAGGTACAGTCTTCTGTTATAAGTATCTGAAGGTTATTACTTTGGCTTCAAGCTTTTTCTTGATAGCTGTGGGGATTGAACTCAAGGCCTACAGCTTCTCTGGCTCAAGGCTAGTGCTCTACCACAGCTCGACTTCTGGTTTTCTGGTGATTAATTGAAATCTCATGACCTTTTCTGCCCAGGCTGGATTTGAACCATGCTCCTCAGGTCTCAGCCTCCTGAGTAGCTAGGGTTATAGTCGTGAGCCACTGGTGCCCAGCAAATGATGATCCTTCTAGTTTCTTCTTTCCTCTTTTTTTGTAAGTGCTAGGGTCTTGACCATGCCATGCAAGGGCTTTCCTGGTGACCCACACCGCCCTGAGCTTTGCTGATCATCTTCTAACGGCCACACTATTCTGGAATATTGTAAAACAACCCTGTGACGATGCACTGGGTGTGTGTTGGTGGTCTTGCCTCAGCCTCCCGAGGGCTGTGGCTACAGATGTGTGTCACCCTGGACATCTCACAGGGCTCTGTGTGCTCTGCATGCAGACCCATGTGCACGCAACACAGGAGTGCACTGACTGTGACATTCTTCTGAATTGTGATATGGTAGAAAAGAAAGAGCAAGACTGGGGTCATGGTTCACAACTTTGCCAGGTACACGGCCCGTAGTTCAAACGTAGTCACTTTAACAAAACAGGATGGAGGGGTTAGAGGTGGGGCTCCTTTGGCAGAGTCCTAGCTAATGAGTGGAAATGGCTCTAGGTACCAAGTTGAAGTCCTAGTCTTGGACCTAGAAAAAGAAAAAAAGAGAAATGTGTAGCTGGATGCTAGTGGCTCATGCCTGCAATTGAGACCTGAGGACTGTGGCTTGAAGCCAATGTGGGAGGGAATATCTGTGAGGCTCTAGTCTTCAGTTAACTACCAGAAAAGCCAGAGTGGAGCTATATGGTTCAAGTGGTAGAGCACTCGCCTTGAGCAAGAAGCTCAGGGACAGTGCCCAGGCCCCGAGTTCAAGTGCCAAGGCTGGTACCTCAAAAAAAAAACCCAAAAGCGATTGACAGTGCAGGTGAGACAGTCCCCGGCATATCACATCCCGGCTCGTGGAGCGGAGAGGCTTTCTGTTCGTGTGCCTTGGGCTGAGGTAACAGCGGCACATCTTCGGTGTGGTCTTTGTGCATGCACTGGCTGTCCTGAGTATTTGGATGGTACCTTGTTTTTGTTTTTTGGATCCGGTTGTGGGGCCTGAACTCTGGGCCTGGGC
>NW_012268677.1:8204-11394 GCF_000151885.1 Dipodomys ordii
AGGCCAGCGCTCTAGCACGGAGCCACCTTCCCAGCCCCTGCTGGCTCTTGAGGGGTGTGACATGGAGCATCTTGTGGGTGGAGTGTCATAGACCCTGCTGTCTGGGTCTGCCTGCTGGTGTCAGGGAGGGCTCTTCTTGGTGCCCTTTGCCCCTCCCCTCTGGTCTCTACCCCACAAGATAAGCCTGTCTTACTTCCCTTTGATTCTTTTTCTCCTTGTTGTAGTTTTATGTTGATAGTGTATAAAGGAGTTTTGTCATTGAGTTCAGAAGTGCAGGCATTACCATTCATCAAGCTAACCTTGTCTGTCGCTTTCTAGTTTATTTTCCCCCTTTCTCAGTGAGGTTCCTCATACTATCTTTGTATATAGACCACCTTGTATTTTTTTATTTTTTATTAAGTAGTTGTACAAAGAGGTTTCAGTTCTACAAGTTGGGTTATGAGTACATCTTTTTTAGTTGCTGTTGGTTGTGGGGCTTGAACTCGGCGTAGATGCTATTCCTGAGCTCTTTTGCTCAAGGCTAGTGTTCTACCACTTTGAACCAAAGCTCCACTTCTGGTTTTGGGGCAGTTCATTGGAGATAGGTCTCATGGGGACTTTTTTTTTAAAATTTAATTTTGTTTTATTTGTGAACATACTGTACAGAGGGGTTATAATTACATGAGCGGGATAATGCGTACATTTCTTACCAAGAATTGCAGCCTCCTCCTTTGTTTACCCTTCACATCCCTTCCCAGCCTCCCCCCTCATGGGGACTTTTATGCCTGGGCTGGCTTTGAACCGCTATCCTCACATCTCAGCCTCCTGAGTAGCTAGGATTGCAGGCATGAGCCACCAGTGCCCGGCTGACAATACATCTTGGTAAGAGTCATCCTTCTAGTGTTCTCCCCATTTCCCCTCCCATCCCTACTCTCAAGTTTGTCATGAGGCTTGACCTCAGGGCCTGAGTGCTGTCCCAAACCTCCAGCTCTTGAGCCACAGCTCCACTTCCAGTTTTCAGGTGGTTCATGAAGATAGGAGTCTCGTGGACTTTGCTGCCTGGGCTGGCTTTGAACGGGGATTTTAGGCGTGAGCCACCAGGGCCCGGCAGACGTGTGGGGGTTTTCATTTTGGCTTTTTGTTTTGCAGGGGTTGGGGAGTAGCTTTTCCCCCAGTTTGAAACGTTGTCTTTCTTGTGTGCGTCTGGTGGGGGCTTCCCTGGGGGCTGCAGGACCTTCCCTCTGGCGGGGTGCCCCTGGGGAGGGGTTCGCTCCCGGGCTGGGGTGTCCTGGAAGACGGTGGCTCTGCTGGTTGGGCCCTGCTCTGGCACTGGCAAGAGCAGCAGTCAGCGCTGAAGTTGCGCTGGTCTGTCAGGAGGAAGGTGCTACAGGCCGCCTGCTTGCTCATCCTGCAAGATGGCGGCTGCTTCCTGGAGGGGCGTCTCCGCGGCGACAGAAGCATCTCTTCTCCAGGCCGCCTGTGCCTGGTGCAGCGGCTGACCCGCCGGCCTGCAGCCTCCCGGCCGCGCTTCTTCATAGCACACTGCGCACTGGGGCTTGCAACCCTTCCTCCTGCCTCCTCTTCTTGGCACTGGGGATTGAACCCACTAGGCAGTGCTTTGCCACCGAGCTATGTCCCAGCTCTTGGAGTTCTTACATAATGTACGTTGACTATGATGACTGCATTCGCCCACCCTTCCTTCCACTCACGTCCCTCTCCCTTTCTCCCTTCCCCCAAAAGATGTTTCTACTTCCTGGTACTCATTCAATGACCTGCACATTAGTTGTGGACTCCTCCTCCCCTATGTATGCCTTCCTTTACTCAGTCTCTTTGTGGTACACGCATGGAGCCCTGTGTGGGTGTTACTACCATGGATGGTAGTCTTTGATACGTACGTAGCTTCCACAGATGAGAAAAACACAGGCTCTTTGTCTCTGAACTTACATCAGTTACCATGATTGTTTTTGGCCCATCCATCCCCTGCAGGTGACACAATATTATTTCTACTGGATGGACAAAATCCCTTGGTGTATATGCACCACATTTTGTTGACCCACTCGCTGGTTTTAGGGCATCTTGGCTGTGTTCATAACTCGTCTGCCGTGAGCAGCATAGGCGTGCAAGTGTCCTTACAATCTCCTGATTTCTGATGCTCAGGGTCGATGCCATAGGGAGGGTCTTGGTTTAGTGTCTAAGGAGCCTCCAAACTGCTGTCCAGAGCAGTTGTAGTTCACATTCCCACCCGCAGTGCAGTAGGCTTCCTTTCCCCACATTCTCGCCAACATTTGGTGGTGGTCCAGTTCTCCATGCTGGCCAGTCTAACTGGAGTGAGACGGAATCTCAGTGGTGTGTGTGTGTGTGTGTGTGTGTCGGGTGTGTGTGTGTGTGTCGGGTGTGTGTGTGTGTGTGTCGGGTGTGTGTGTGTGTGTCAGTGTTGGGTGTGTGTGCATGCATGCATGCTCAAGCCTAGTGCTCTACCACTTGAGCCACAGTTCTACTCTGGCTTTTAGGCAGTTAATGGGAGATAAGAGTCTCCTTGGCTTTCCCCTCCAGAATGTCCTTAAACTAATCCTTTGACCTCAGCCTCCCGAGTAGATAGATTACAGGTGTGAGCCGCTGGCACCCTACTTCAATTTTGTCTGGATTTGCATTTCCCTTATGGCCAGAGATGTTGAGCGTTTCCTCACATGTTTATTGGGTTATTCTTACTTCTTCTTAGACGTCTCTATTTAGTTCCTTTGCCCACTTCTTAATTGGGTATTAATTTGGAGGGAGGGTTAGTTTCTTGAGCTCCTTGTAATATTCTGGATATTAGGCCCTTGTCAGGTGTATAGGTGGTTTTAAAAAAAAACAAAAAACCCTCCCAATTTATAGGTTCTCTTTTTAGTAACTGTGTCCCTTGCTGATGCAGTCAGTCCCATTTGTCAAATCTCTTGAATTTGCTAAGCCACTGGAACTCTTACTCAGAAAGTTCCTGCCTGTGCCAATGAGTTCTGATGTTTCTCCTCTTTCTGTAGTAGTTGGAAGATTGGAGTCTTTGATCCATTTGGAGTTGATTTTAATGTGAGGTGACAGGAATCCAGTTTTTAGGGCTGGGAAGGTGGCTCAGTGGTAGAGTGCTTGCCTTGCATGCTTGAGGCCCTGGGTTCGATTCCTCAGCACCACATAAGCAAAAAGAAAAAAAAAGCCGGAAGTGGCTCTGTGGCTCAAG
>NW_012268678.1:0-1399 GCF_000151885.1 Dipodomys ordii
TAGAGCGCTCGCCTTGAGCTGAAGAGCTGAGGGACAGCGCCCAGGCCCAGAGTTCAAGCCCCACGACCGACAAAAAAAAAAAAAGAAATGGCCAAAAGATAGGAGCAGGTCACTTTCCAAAGCAAGAATAGCCAGAGCTGGTTGCCAGTGGTTTACAATTTTAACTCTAGCTATGGAAAGGCTGAGATTGGAAGGACTGAAGTTCAAAGCCAGCTTGAGCAGAAAAAAACTCATGACATCCTTGAGACCCTCTTTTCAACAGAGAGCTGGATGCAGTGGCTCAAGTGTTATTTCTAATTATTAGGAAAACTAACAGACGCTGGCAGGAAGTAACATATCAAAAATATTGAGCAAAAATCAGGGTTGGAGGTGGCTCAGTGGCGTGTGTCTGAGTTCAAACCTCAGTACCACCAGAAAACAAGAAAGAAAGGAAGGAAAAATGAATGAGAGAGAAGGGAAGAAAAGAGGAAGGGAGGGGGGGAGGAATTTAGGCATCATGGTATATACTTGTAATCCCAGCACTTGGGAGGCAGAGACAGGAAAATCACAAGTTAAAGGCCAGCCTGGGTTACATTGTAAGACTATGTCTAAAATACACAGATATATACAGTGTACACATGTGCTGTTCTCCCACTGAGAACTGTTATCTCAGGACCTTGGTACTTGCCTCCAGCCCCCTTTTACTCCCTCATCTCCTTCCCTGTCTCCTTCCAGCTGGGGTCAGGGCACATCTTGGTTTACTTCTGGAGAGAGGGTGCTTTCCCTGACTCTTCCAACAGTCTGATCTCAGCCCTTCACTCGACCCCCATCCTCTACCTCTTCCCCACCCCTTGTCTAAATTCTGTATCCAGGATCCAACCAGGACTCCCACATTGTATTTAGCTGTCATTTCCCTTTAGTCTCATAATGGAGAGCTGGCAAATTGATGACTCTGGAGGTTTTGAAGAGTCCAGACTGTTGTACTGTGGAATGTCTTTCTGATTTCTGTCTGATTGTCTCCTCATTGTCAGATATGGGCTAAGCATTTTGGATGATAATCCAAAATGGGGGGCACTCAGTGCTGGTGATACTATCTTCTAGTATTCCCCTGCAGAAGGCAGATGCTTCATGTCAGGTGGCCCCACTTTGGGGAAGCTGCTCTGAGGGCTTGGTTGGGAAGTGTCTGCTTCATCACTCCATTTCCCCTCTCATTAATAAGTAACTTGTTGGGATAAATGGATTTTTAAATGCTTTG
Source organism: Dipodomys ordii (assembly GCF_000151885.1). NCBI lineage: Eukaryota > Metazoa > Chordata > Mammalia > Rodentia > Heteromyidae > Dipodomys > Dipodomys ordii. Next base: position 1,235 of record NW_012268678.1, read on the forward strand.
AGATGCTTGAACAGTGTCCACTGTGGTCAAAGATCCTGCCATTTCTAATAATAGCAAGGCTTGGGGTCCCCTGGCCAGGTCCTCACTTTAGGGATGTGCTTATGAGACTATTGGGATGCGCCACAGAGCTTATTCCAAACATGTTTGCAGAAGCACCGGCTGCAG
>NW_012268678.1:3498-4177 GCF_000151885.1 Dipodomys ordii
GGTGCGGGGTGGAGGGAGGGCCCGGGGAGGGGAGCGGAGGGAGGGGGCGGCCGGTGGCGAGCGCTCCGAGGATCTCGAGCTTGAACTTGATCTAGGAAAGAGGGACCCGCGGTGGGGGTGGGGGCCCGCCCGGGAGCCGGCCACGTGCCTGGCTTTCCCCAGCCGGGGAATCTCGCCGACCTCACCTGCGGGGCCCAGCCCTCGGCCCGGCAGCCCCTGCCGACCGGGACCGCACGTCCCGGGGAACTGCGACCCGCGCGGGGGTCGAAGGCTGCCTGAAGGCCCCGGGGCGCCGAGAGTTCCAGGAGGTGCCTGAGTCACTTTCTTCTGGCCAAGTCTCCCCCTCCTGGTCTGAACGCAGACAGCCTGCCAGGCACCCCGCCTCCCCGATCCTGATCCCCGAGCGGAGACCGCGGCCTCCGGGAGCCGGGGGCAGACACATCTCCCTACCGCTCCGGGTCGCCGCGCAGCCCCCCGCGAGCATCTTCCCCGACGCGCTTCTCCCTTAAGAGCGCCGCCCCCCCCAGTGCACCGCACCGCGTCCAGCGCGCCCGCACCCCCTACCTGGCCGAGCGCCCCCTCTTCCCCCCTCCCCGCTCCCCTCTCCCCTTTCTCCCCTTCCCTCTCTCCTCTCCCCCGGTGCCTCCTCTCGTCGCCCCCCCCGTGTCCCCCTCCCTCC
>NW_012268678.1:18177-19274 GCF_000151885.1 Dipodomys ordii
GGTTGGGCAACAGAAAGTAGAGTATCCTTGGCACCATTGCCGCTGCAGTACGGGGTGGGGGTGGAAGGGCACAGATGAGGAGGCTAGGAAAATCAGAGGCTGCTGGGTTCATTGTCCTATGGCCATCTTGGGTATAAGTCACACACCACCACCACCCCTCCCCCCCAGCCCCTCTCAGCCTCAGTTATAGGACTAAGGCAGGCTGGCCTTGGACTGGTGAAGAGTGTTTATCAGGAGCTGGGGGGAGAGGGGGGCAGGAGTTGGAGAAGGTGGTGTTGTCTATGATACCAGTAATTGAATTATTCAATCAGCAGCTATCTGGAGGCTATGGGCTGATAGGCTCTCCAGAGGCTGGACCCAGTGCAGGGCCATGGGCCCTGCTGAGGCTCTGTCTGGGCCTGTTGTGACCAGTATGCATGCCCAAGTGTTCCCCAGAGTTTGGCTGTGCATAAAAACACCACCACAGCCTGGAGTCCTGGCCCAGCCTTCCGTACAGGGCGGATTTGAGCTGGGTCTGTTGGGTTCAGGTGTTCTCACGTCTCCTGTTGTTCAGGGACGAGGGTGGGGGCATCCCTGTGCTCTGAACCCCACCATAGCTCCACTCCTGTGAACTCAGCCCCACCAGCTCAGGGCTGTCTTGTATGCCTGGGGCTCAACGGACAGTTGGATATCTGATATCCTCCTCACCCCCACCCCTTGGGCCTGCCAGGTGTCCCTATGTGTTGGTCTCTAGTGAATCCAGCCATATGCCTGAGATCTGCTGGGTGTTTGCTGCTCTCGTGCCCCGTGAAGTCACATGTATGAAGAGTTAAGCATGCCATCCAGAGGAGCTGGGGTCGTTCCTTGTTGGGACAAGTTGGGCTCTTCGTGCCTTTCACAGCTCCCCAGCCCAAGCACTGGCTTTTTTTTTCCCAGTAGCTCAGAGCTGCAGGGCTACCAGGCCTGTGCTGGTCCATAACCTCCTCCTCCCTCCCCCCCAGTCCAGTGACTGGAGGAGAAGCCAAGTGGTTGGTTGGCACACCTCTCAAGAGGACGTGTGTGTGTGTGTGTGTGTGTGTGTGTGTGTGTGTGTGTGTGGAGTGGGGGGGGGCTTGGGT
>NW_012268679.1:0-467 GCF_000151885.1 Dipodomys ordii
GGTTGTGTTCAGCCAAATCACCTCTGCCGGGAACCCTCAGAATGAGGTTCTGAGTTATTGAAACATAGGAGCGATTCAGTGCTTTCAAGGCTTCTTAAGAAGAATTCCGGAATCTTGCTGCCAGCAGGCCTCTGTTTGTTCTGGGTGAATATCTCCTTGTAAATCCTCTGTGGTTTCTTGTACACCCATGAAGCCTGGCCGGTGTACGAAGTTTGCATTGCTGCACCATAGCGCCTGCATAGCTCTGACGCTGTTGCAAACATTCAGATGTGGCAGCCAGATAGGCTGGTCCCCATAGGACACTGCCAGCAGACTCGGTATATCTGCTTCCCGATCTTCTCACCTGAGTGCTACTGATTCCAGCTTTGATGGTTGCACTCTACTCAACCGGAGCAATAAGTTGAACCTCTACTTATGGCACTCTGTGAAAGTTTGGAGAACTAGAGCTCAGTTGTTTGGCACGCGAC
>NW_012268679.1:968-1565 GCF_000151885.1 Dipodomys ordii
TCTGCCGGGAACACTCAGAATGAGGTTCTGAGTTATTGCAACATAGGAGCGTTTCACTCCTTTCAAGGCTTCTTAGGAAGAATTCCGGGATCTTGCTTCTGCCAGGCCTCCGGATGTTCCGGGTGAACATCTCCTTGTAAATCCCCCGTGGTTTCTTGTACACCCGTGAAGTTTGGCCAGGGTCCGCAGTTTGCATTGCTGCACAATTGCGCCTGCATAGCTCTGCCGCGGTTGCAAACATTCAGGCGTGGCAAGGCTGGTCCCCGTAGGACACTGCCAGTGGACTGCGTATATCTGCTTCCCGTTCTTCTCACCTGAGTGCTACTGATTCCAGCTTTGACGGCTACACTCATCTCAACTGGAGCAGTAAGTTGAACCTCTACTTATGACACTCTGGGAAAGTGTGGAGAACTAGAGAAGAGTTGTTTGTCTCGCGAACACACTGCCTACATCTGGCTCTAATTAGTCCATGGTTGTGTTCCCCAGAATGACCTCTGCGGGAAACACTCAGAATGAGGTTCTGAGTTATTGCAACATAGGAGCGTTTCACTGCTTTCAAGGCTTCTTAGGAAGAATTCAAGAATCTTGCTGCCGGCA
>NW_012268680.1:0-333 GCF_000151885.1 Dipodomys ordii
CCTTCCTTCCTTCCTTCCTTCCTTCCTTCCTTCCTTCCCTCCTTCCTTCTTTCCTTCCTTCCTTTGTTCCTTCCTATAGGTCTTTCTTTCTCCTTATTTACTTCCTTTCTTTTTCCCCCCTTTCCCTTCTTTTTTTTCTTCTTTGTCTTGACAGTTTCTTACTATCTAGTTCAACAAACCTTGTAGTATCTAGGTCTCCAGAGTGCTGAAATTACATATTCGTGCTACAATGCCTGCCCCCTCCTCTTTTCAATTCAAACCATGGTACACATTTTTACTTAACCCTTTGAATCTGATCACTTCACTCTCCCCTCCCTCCCTCCCTCCCTCCCT
>NW_012268680.1:514-1940 GCF_000151885.1 Dipodomys ordii
CCAGGACTGAAAGTTGTGAGGTGGTAATGCAAGTGAGAAGAATAAGAAGCTTTGTGACATAATTTCCTTACAAATTGTTTCATTAAATTTGTGTCTTGTCATTTAATTAATATATATATATATATATATATTTTTTTTTTTTTACCAGTCCTGGGGGTTGAACTCTGGGCCTGGGGCACTGTCCCTTAGCTCTTCAGCTCAAGGTTAGCACTCTACCACTTGAGCAATAGTGCCACTTTGGTTTTCTGAGTGGTTTATTGGAGATAAGAGTCTCATGGATGTTCCTCCCTGGGCTAGTGTTGAACCATGCTCCTCAGATCTCAGCCTCCTGAATAGCTAGTATTACTGGAGTGAGCCACTGGCACCCATCTACCTGAGCTTCTTGTTTGCTCAAGGCTAGCACTCTACCACTTGAGAGACAGTGCCACTTCTGGCCTTTTCTGTTTATGTGGTGCTGAGGAATCGAACCCAGGACTTCTTCATATGCATTTGTTAGGACTTAGTTCTATTTTATAAGGATTGTCTTAAGAATTTCACATACAGATGTATCTTACTGTTTTTCTTCCTTATTTGAATAATCAGAAATACAAGTTTTATATCAAAGCATGATGATGTTGCTAGCATTAATTGTTATTATAAAATGTCCCAGAGCTTATTAACAGTGATTTGAAGGAAGAGAAAATGATATGTAATTTATATGGAAGACTTTAAGTTTGGATAAAAATATACAATATCTTTTATTTACTTTTATTTTTTAAATTTCTTTTTATGGTACAGATGCTATACAGAGGGGTTACAGTTGCATGAGTAATGAGTACATTTCTCGTTGAACATTGTTATCCACTTCTTTGTTTTCTCCCACTATCTCTTCCTCCACTCACCGTCCCTGGCCCCGCAACTTGTAAAGTTTATTTCTGACATAGTGTCTTGTGCGTATTGTTGTTGCAGTGGGTCATCCTTTGTCCTTGTTTCAGCATTTAAGAAACAGTATCTTTGTAAAGACAATATGGGAGGGCTATCCATGCCGAACTTCAAACTCTACTACAGAGCTATAATAACAAAGAGAGCATGGTACTGGCACAAAAACAGACCCGAAGACCAATGGAACAGAATAGAAGATCCAGAAATAAATCCACAGGCCTACAGCCAGCTGATACTCGACAAAGGAACCAAAGACATACAATGGAAGAAACACAGCCACATGGGCAGCCACATGCAGAAAACTATCACCATGCACCAACATCAACTCACAATGGATTAAAGACCTTAACATTAAACCTGAATCTCTGAAACTACTGCAGGACAGAGTAGGAGAGACACTCGAACTAATAGGCACAGGAAGGAACTTCCTGAACAGAGTCCCAGGGTCACAACAAGTTGGAGAGAGACTCGACAAATGGGACTACCTTAAAATAAAAAGCTTCTG
>NW_012268680.1:4325-4875 GCF_000151885.1 Dipodomys ordii
GTAAGGTAATGAGTACATTTCCTATGGAACATTGTTACCCCTCCTTTGTTTTTCCCCTACCATCCCTTCCCTCTCTACCTCCCCAACTTCTCCCTCCCTCTAGCCCCCCAAAGCTGTAAAGTTCGTTTTCAACATAGTGTCTTGTACATCTCATTGTTACAATGAGTCAACCTTATTTCAGCATTTTGTTATTTCCCTTCTGCTCCCCAAATTAGAACAATGTATATACAAGGGCACTAGAATCAAATACAGTGAAAACAGGAGTTATACCATTGGGGAAGAACATACAAAAGAAACAAAAAAATCACACAGTACATTATAAGTACATTAAAAACAGCAGCAACAAAGATAAAACTTCCGTGTCCCTACCTTGGGGTTCATTTCCTGAACATCATTTTATATGGTCATATGTTCATAGCTTTTGACCTTTCTGCTTGTGCTAGACATATACTAACTATTGCAAATAAGGGAAACCATGAGACCTATGTTTCTTTGGGCCTGGCTTACTTCACTTAATATAATTTTTTCCAAGTCTTTTCATTTCCTAACA
>NW_012268681.1:0-322 GCF_000151885.1 Dipodomys ordii
TGCCCGGCCCCTGGCCGCTCTTCCCAGTCGTCGGCGTCGTGGGGGACCGACCGCGGGCCACCCCCACGCCCCACCCCGCGGTGTGCCTCCGGGAAGGACGCTGTCTGCCCCGCGCGGCCCTGGCGCCTCGGGGCGGGTGGCGCACGCCTGTCACCCTAGCTACTCCGGATCGCGGTTCGAAGCCAGCCCTGGGCAGGACAAGTCCGTGAGACTCTCCAATTCACCACAAAAGGACCGACGTGGAGGTGTGGCTCAAGTGATGGAGCACCAGCCTTGAATGAAAAAGCTCGGGGACAGCGCCCAGGTCCTGGGTTCAAGCCCC
>NW_012268681.1:5838-7056 GCF_000151885.1 Dipodomys ordii
CTCAAGGCTAGCGCTCTACCACTTGAGCCACAGCGCCACTTCCGGCTTTTTTCTTTTTGCTTATGTGGTGCTGAGGAATTGAACCCAGGGCCTCAGGTATGCAAGGCAAGTGCTCTACTACTGAGCCAGCTTCCCAGCCCCAGATTCTTTATATGACATCAAGAACTTGGTATTCAAGGACCAGGCAGAGACGTCTTCCTCTCCAGAGCATCACCAGTCACTTATCTGGTGACAGTACTATTCACTGAGTTAGGATGTGTGGGGAGTGTTAGGGTGGAAGGATGAACAGGAAGAAATAAGGCACTTGCATAATTCCTTAGCAGTACAGATGATGCAGCCATCTACAATTTCACTATCTAGTGGAGGCTTTCTTTTTTCTCCCCATAGCTTATGGACTAAGTCACCATTGATCTAACTTTAGATCCATCTCTCTTTTTCCTGGGTTAGTGTTCCATGCAGCAGATGGGAGATGAAATACTCATTTTCTCCATAAGTGCCATCCGATTCATCTGTAGAAAGACCTAGAAAGGTGACATCTGTCACTATTTTGGGGATTTCTTCATGTCTACAAAACTCAGCAGGTTTCAAATTCCACCAAACCCAACATCCTTGCAGAAATATAGAGGTATCTGTGGCATGGCATAGATTTGAGGAAAGATTTGATTGCTGGTCTAAAGATTTTTCTGTCCAAACATTGATCTCTTGGGAAAAGGATTTTTTTAATTTTGTAATTTATTATTCCTCTACTACAGAAATTGACACAGGATAATACCAAGGATCCAAATGTATATTATGCTGCTGGCCTAGGGCCCAGCTCCTTTTAGCTAGCCCCAGGACAAGTACACGTTTGCAAGTGCTTGCTGGCCTGGGGGCCAAACATGGGCTGGTTCACCCAGTGTGAGCTAGCCTGGGCCAAGCATAGGCCACACCCAGGCTACCACCTGTCAGGCATAAGCAGGCCAAGCTTGGGCCATAGCTCTGACGATCCTTGAACCCAAATGGGTAAATCACGATGAAAGATTACAAGATTCATGAATAGTCAAGACAACAAATCCAAAGGTCTACAACAATTTAGGGAAGGACCCAGTGAGAGTGAAGAAGAGATGGGGACAAAAGCAACATTAAATGACAGAATTGGCCAATGAAATAAAAGGGCAGATGCAAAAACAATCTCAAGAGGACAAAGAAATGACAAAGATGATCCAGGACTTCCAAAAA
>NW_012268681.1:14091-14868 GCF_000151885.1 Dipodomys ordii
AAAAAAGAAATAAAGAGGCTGAATAACACCTGGGTCACGGAAGAAATTAGAAAGTTCTTACAATTCAGTGAAAATTAAAACATCACAACAGGAACCTCTGGGATACAACAAAAGCAGTGCTGAGGGGAAAGTTTGTCGCTCTAAGTGCACACAAAGAAAACAGAAACTAACCAAATGCATACTATATTACAGCACTAGTCTTCACGTTTTCTTTTGAAAAGGACAAGTTTGATGGTTTCCTATGGGGGGAGGGGGTGCACACACATGAGCACTTGAACTCAGAGCCTAGGTACTGTCCCTTTTTGGCAAAGACTGGCACTCTACCATTTGACCTATAGCTCCAACTTTTGGCTTTTTTCTAGTTAATTAGAAATAAGAGTCTCACTTTCTTGCCAGAGCTGGCTTCAAACTTTAATCCTCAGGTTTCAGCTTCCTGAGTAGCTAGGATTACTGGCATGAACCACTAGCACCCAGCTCTATTTTTGTCTTTTTGTCTGTTGTGTTGATTGTCCACAATAGAAGGAACTCCCAACTCTATAAAACTAAATTCCTGAAAAATATCTACTGATGTTCAGTACTGGCCATCTGGTGAAAATCCTGGGGTCAAACGTTAAAACAGTTTGCAATTCTTCTGATTCCAACTGAGTGGAATGGTGAGGACTTGATTCTTGTGTTTAAAAATTACAAGTACAGGGCTGGGAAGGTGGCTCAGTGGTACAGCACTTGCCTTGCATGCATGAGGCCCTGGGTTCTATTCCTTAGCACCACATAAGCAGG
>NW_012268682.1:0-1211 GCF_000151885.1 Dipodomys ordii
ACACACACACACACACACACACACACACACACACACACATTTGTTTCTATCAAGAGAGAAAAAAGGAGGAGGATGGAGGAGATATTCCTGTCTCCACTGTCTAATACTATACCTTTTTCTGAAGTGCAGAATGCATTCTAATATGTTCTTACTGATGTAAGCGAGAACAGTTCATTTAAAAACAAAAAAATGGACAGATTTATTTTCCTCAAAAGCCATTTGATGGATTCACAGATTGTCTCTGGGATCCATTTGTTTTGGATGTGAAAATGATAGAACTAACCATTGGATGCAGGAATGGAATTCACCACATCTGTTTTGCACAGTAGCCAAAGCATACATTCAAAAGTACACAGTGTCCTAACAAATACAGCAGGAAGGTTCAACTCACAGAAAACTCCAGCGCCATCACTGCCGACGGGAGGTTAAGCACAAATGAAGCCACTCCATCACTGAGACTTGTCGTGCTCTGCTTCGATTCCAAGTCAGACATCTCTTGGTTTTCATGGACTATTTGTGCGTTCAGAGTTACTGGCACCCCTCCTACCAGCTGGTCCAATGAATCCTTCACCTGAACCTGTTTGTGAAAACAATTTAAATCCATTCGATCATGTATCATGCCTTTTGTTTGTTTGTTTGTTGTTTAGTTTTGTTTTTAGGTGCTGGTCCTGGGGCTTGAACTCAGGGCCTGGGTTCTGTCTCTGAGCTTTATTTTCCTTCAAGGCTAACACTCTACCACTGGAGCCAAAGCTCCACTTCCAGCTTTTTGGTGATTAATTGGAGATAAGAGTCTCATGGACTTTCTGCCTGGGCAGGCTTTGAACTGTGGTCCTGAGACGCTGGTCTCTTGAGTAGCTAGGATTACAGGTGTGAGCCACTGTCACCGGCATCTGTATCATGTCTTTTAATGGATAACAATTCTGAAACATTTTTTTTGCTCCTCATCACCATATTCAGCAAGGTCCCTCAAGCCCCATCTACCTTGATGGAATATGGAATCCCAGGCTTCAAGAAAAGAGGTGTAGCAACCAAATTTAGTTTGTAGGGAGACAGCACATATTTGATGCCAGGAATTTCTGCCTCTTCAGAAAATCCACCTAAGGAAAAGGTTAACATTTTTAGACATCTCCTGCAGTGGAGGGCCTCTATCTTGTCTGTGTCTCTGTGCACTTATTCGTACATATATATATATATATATATATATATATATA
>NW_012268682.1:3236-6337 GCF_000151885.1 Dipodomys ordii
AAAAAAAAAAAGCTGGAAGTGGTGCTGTGGCTCAAGTGGGTAGCGTGCTAGCCTTGAGCTGAAGAGCTGAGGGACAGCGGCCAGGCCCAGGGTTCAGGCCCCACGACCGGACCCCCCCAAAAAAAAACAACTATCTTCAAGTAGTGAACAAAGAGGTTCCAATTGAACATGTCCAGTTTATGAGCACAATGCCTCTTGATCAGTCTCACCCCTTTTTTCATTCCCTCCCCATCTCTCCCAGCCCCTCGAGTTACCTGGTTCTATTTTCGCATACATACATTAAATATTATGGCTCCAATCTCCCAGTCTTCCTCTCTTCATTTGTCTCTCTCTCCCCACTTGACCTCACCCCTCTCCTGATACCTCAGGTTCTAGCTTCCTCGTATTCATTTTGTTATACTGTAAGTTAGCTGTTTGGAGGAGTTACACCATTAGAGTTCTCCCCTGTGTATGCCATACTTTTGTTAATACATTTGTGTATGACTCTGTGGATGTTTATACATGTATTTGTTAATTAGATCTAATTCTCACATATGAGAGAAAAACATACACCCTTTTTCTCGCTAATCTTGTTTTTTTATCTAAAACTGTTGGACTTGAAACCAGCCATCTTGAATGATTTATCTGTGTTTAATTTCTATCTTTTGTTTTGTTTTTTTTGTGGAGCCTGGGGATCAAATCCAGCAGGGACTCATGCACACTAGCATGGGATCAACCACTGTGCTTTACCTCAAGCCCCAATTTAGCCTCCAATCTCCGTGCCTTGTTTAAAAAGACATTTAACTAGTATATTTTAAATAAGGCATCTTTTAAAAAGCAGAGACTAAATAAATACAATGCAAAATACATCAATATCTAATGGTGAGCAAAAAATGGCCCCCAATCCTGTCATCTATATTATAATACAAAGAACATGATTGAAGAAAAATGGAGACCAGGGCTTTAACTCTAACACTATTAGCTCTTAACTGGGAGCAAATAACTTTCCCATATTTTCAACATATCTTCTCTTGAAAAGAAAAAAAAAACATCACCTGGGGATATATAAGAGAAATGATTTAAACCTACAAGGAACTGAACATAAAGCATGATAGATAAGCAAATAAACCATTATGACAAAGAGAAATCTTTGCCCTTAGCCTCACTGACATTTTGGACAGGATCTGTGTGTGTGTGTGTGTGTGTGTGTGTGTGTGTGTATTGTGTTGCTCTGCTCATGGAGCTGGGCAGCAACTCCCTGTCTACCCACTGAAGGCCAGCAAGAGCTTCCATTGACTCTGAATATTGTCAAACATTTATTTGGAGGTTAAAAAAATGATCCCTGGTTGGGAAGCCTTCAAGAAAATATGAAACACATTCTAGTAATATAGTTATGACAGTATGAAAATGGAACAAGGTAACTTGAGGGGCTGGGGGGGTTGGGGGGGGCTGGGGTAGATGGTGGGGGGAGTGATGGAAGGGGTGACACTGATCAAGATGCGGTATATTCATAATCTGACAGGTTGAATGAAACCCCTTTGTACAACTACTTAAAGATACTAAAGTTTGTTTGTTTTAAATTACGATAAAAAAGAAAGGCTCAGGCCTGAGAGAATGCCAAGCAAGGGTAGCTAACCCAGTTCGAAGAAGGCAGGGGAGCTATCCTAGAAAAAAAGATTTCAGTGTTTAAAGTGTGAGAAAGCACTGGGCAAAGAAGAGACAGAGGGAACAAGCAAAGATCCCGAGGCAGAGACTAGGGTGACTGTGAGAACCTGGGGTGTTCATTAGGAAGGAGAGAATGGATGGCATGAGATCAGCTGGCAAGGAAGGGCGATGCCAAGGTCAGTGACCTTTGTCCCAAGGCCAGTGGGAAGCAGAAGGAGGATTTTAAGCCTTCACCATACCTATAGAGGCTGTGAGCTTAACTAGAGGGTTTTGAAACACTGTCACAAGCTCATGTTGTCTAGAGCTGCATGACCACGGAGTATCTTACCATTGTACTCTGCATTGCCTTGTGCATCATTTCTTTTTGGTCATCGTTTATGTCTTCTCTTAATCCAAAAAAGACATACACTTCCGCCTCATTGACCACTTTATTGTAAAAGTATCTGCCAAATGATTATAAAACTTGTTTTGATAACATGATTGTAGTCATAAGATTTGGATAGCCGGGTGCTGGTGGCTCAGGCCTATAATCCTAGCTACTCCAGAGGCTGAGATCTGAGGATCGCGGTTCAAAGCCAGCCCGGGCAGGAGAGCCCATGAGACTCCTATCTCCAATAAACCACTCAGAAAACTGGAAGTGGCGCTGTGGCTCAAGTGGAAGAGTGCTAGCCTTGAGCTGAAGAGCTGAGGGACAGAGCTCAGGTCCAGAGTTCAAGCTCCACAACCAACCAAAAAAAGAAAAGATGCAGATAAAATGTAACACTTGGAAATTACATAAAGCATTCAGTATACCTCCATCCACTATTGTATTTCATCCTTATAAAGGAATCTAGAGTATGGATTTTGTTGTGTCTATGTGCTGGCATTGGGACTTGAACTCTGGATCTGAGGTTTTTTTTACTCAAGCTTTGTGCTCTAACAGTTGAGCTATAGCTTCATTTCTAGCTTTTTTTCTGGCTAATTGGAGATGAGAGTCTCACAGACTTTCCTGCCTGGGCTGGCTTTGAACCATGATTCTCAGTTCTCTAATTCCTGAGTAGGTAGGACTGCAAGTATAAGTCACCAGCTCCCAGCTTACAGTATGGACTTTGGGGAAGATGGAGCAAGATGGTGTATACCATACCTGAGTCAGGTATGACAAATAAGCTATTTGCATGGTATCTCCCATCAATCCATCCCAAAGTTATAGCGAACTTGGCTAATAAATCATAGGTCATCCTTAGAGTAGGCTTCACCAATGTAGGGAATTGGTTAAATAAAAACAACCCTTCTTACCCTGCTTTTATAGTAATTTCAAAATTCTTAAAGTTCTTGTAACCAATGAAATTACTTTCTGGTTCTATCAGAACAGAAAAATGTGGCAAGACTGCGAATAGAAAGGAAGAGACCACATTACCTATTAACTTTAAAACAACACCCCCACCCACCCCACACCACCACCACCACCATCACCGTCA
>NW_012268682.1:9267-10935 GCF_000151885.1 Dipodomys ordii
GGGCCTGAACTCTGGGCCTGGGTGCTGTCCCTCAGCTCTTCAGCTCAAGACTAGTGCTCTACCACTTGAGCCATAACACCACTTCTGGCTTTTTCTGCTTATGTGGTGCTGAGGAATCAAACCCAGGGCCTCATGCATGCAAGGCAAGTGCTCCACCACTGAGCCACTTTCCCAGCCTTTCCATTCATTCTTGATGGCACTGCTTTAACAAAAGAAACAGCTAAGGAAGAACTTAAATGATTTTGTTCAAAATCCTTCAACATGTTGAGCTTAATTTTACATGAACAATTTATATGTGTGTATTGTATAGATATGCATCTGTAATATACCCAGAGTAGATGCTAATAACTCATTTGTGGGTCACTGAATGGTTCAAGTGAGCTGTGAGGACAGACTTATGAAATGAGAACTATTGTCTTCAAAAAAAAGAGTTAAAATATCATTTAAATAAATGAAAGAATACTTACGATGAAAGTTAGCACAGTTTCTCTTTTGGCTGGCTTCAAATCATCATTCAGTGAGTAAACTCTAACCTTAACTGTAAAAAATAATTTGATAGAATTAAAAACTCTGCTCAACCAGTAGTATTCTGATAAACTTTTTAACAATCATGACATAGATAAATCTCATTTAAAAAACCCGATAGGTGGGCTGGGAAGGTGGCTCAGTGGTAGAGCACTTGCCTTGCATGCAGCACCACATAAGCAGAAAAAAAGAAAAGCTGGAAGTGGCACTGTGGCTCAAGTGGTAGAGTGCTAGCCTTGAGCTGAAGAGCTGAGGGACAGGGCCCAGGCCCGGAGTTCAGGCCCCACGACCAGACCCCACCCCCCACCTCACCCCCAAAAAAACCCGACAGGCAACACATACACAAAAAAGTATATTTAAAATAAAATGATAGTTAAGACATAAAATTCTTTCATTTTATAAAGAATCCTCAGAGATTTTAAAAAAAAAGATCAGCTTTTTTGAGTGAATGTAAAGTGGAGCTCACTTTACTAAATAAGCTTACATATAACATTTTGGGAACAATCCACAGTATGAAATCAGTTAAAAATTAGTCCCTTAAGTATCACGACTTCAGTAGTAGCAAAAAAGGGAACCAGGTGTTTCTAGGAGAGCATAAGAATACTGTTGTATCCACTTCCAGCTTTTTTGCTAGTTTATTGGAGATGAGTGTCATGGGCTTTTCTGCCTAGGCAGGCTTTGAACCTTGATCATACCTTAATGTAGATACTCAGCCTCCTGAGTAGCTAGATTACAGGTATGAATCACCAGCACCCAGTTTACTATACACTTTCTTAAAGACACACTTGTGGGCTGTTTAGAGGTAGAGCACTCACCTAGCATGAGCAAGGTCCTGGGTTCAATCTATTGTTTCTAAGAGGCTTTGTGTTAGGAAGTTTCTGTATACATTTCATCACAGATTTGTTCATTAAGCCCCACAGGCAGGTAGGGGAAGGGAAATCAAAATCTTCTTATACAGTAAAAACATAATTCTAAATTATCACTGAACTTTAAATCCTACTGGAACGTTCATTTTCAGATAAAACTGATTTCACTGTAGCTGTGTGTATGTGCTTCAGACTTTTTAAAAAAAATTTTTTGGGGGGTCTGGTCATGGGCCTGAACTCTGGGCCTGGGCGCTGTCCCTCAGCTCTTCAGCTCAAG
>NW_012268683.1:0-383 GCF_000151885.1 Dipodomys ordii
CATGAGGCCCTGGGTTCGATTCCTCAGCACCACATAAGCAGAAAAAGCCAGAAGTGGTACAGTGGCTCAAGTGGTAGAGTGCTAGCCTTGAGCTGAAGAGTTGAGGGACAGCGCCCAGGCCCAGAATTCAGGCCCCACGACTGAAAAAAAATATATATATATATAATTTTTCTTTAAAGAGTATCATGTTTATTGTCTATTCCTAGATAATCTGTTCTAAATTCTAGCTCATTGGGCTGGTTGGAAATTGTTTCAGTAGACAATAAAGCTTACTTTTATACCCTTACATACCAGGACTTAGTTTAGGATGTCTTTCAGAACATCCTGAGAAAGCTCTCTATTCATGATGATTTACCTATCAGGTTCATTGAACAAATCTATCT
>NW_012268683.1:1139-4535 GCF_000151885.1 Dipodomys ordii
GAAGTAAGGAGAGGTAAGTGGGAGAAAATGAGGGAGGGGCTAACACTATTCAAAAAGAAATGTACTCATTACCTTGCCCATGTAATTGTAACCCCTCTGTATGGTATTTTCACAATATTAAAAAAAAAAGAAACACAAGTTAGTTGCTGTAGCACCTGGAAGTTATCTTATGATGCTTATCTGTATTAGATGATGTTGTGCACTTACTGTTTCAAATATTTAAAGATCTAAAGTAACTTTTCCAGAATATAACTGGGAATCATGGTTGTCATGGTTTCACAAACATTGCAAGGAAGCCATCAGCCAATCACAAACATACACTGAATCCAGATTCATGTGGTATTTATTTTTCTACCATGCATATCCCAGATGCCTCAATATTCTAACCCTCTGCCCTCTCCTCTCCTTTCTCCCTATCTTAATTTTCTACCTCTGTGAGTTCCCTCCTGAATTCCCACTCTCATCTGGCAGCATTTTGCAAATTGTTTATAATTCTTCCAATGCATGTCCCAGATACTTTTAGCTAGCACCTCCCTATGAGCACATTCCCAGGGTCTGAGGAGATAAGAGCAAGCATTAGCCAAGGAGTAGAGAAACATCACTCTTTAGGTTCTTTAAACTGTGTCCACATCTTTATAGATAGTTCTTTTACTGCTCTAGCTTCAAATAACCTAATTAGAATTTATCTTCTGTTGCCTGACAAATTCTGACTGACAGGGTTCCCATTTGGATAGTAAGCAACTGGCTGGCAAAAGTCATGTCTTTGTGCTTCACTCCAAGCCCTGATAAGATACAACCACAATTTTTATTAGACTTTAAACCTCTGAGATTCAGAGTGGACCCCATTAGAGGCAAACCTTTGTGCCTAGAAAAATGTTTTCTCAGAATGGACATTTTTTTAAACTAAATAAGTAGTGAAAACCTACTGTGTGCCAGACACTATCCTAGTTTTTACCAATATGAACAAGAGAGAATTCTGGAATGGGGGAAGATATGTCGAAACTAACATCTCTCCTCTCTCTGTTTTACTTTCTTAACACTCTCTCTCTCCTATTAGAAAAAGATCTTTGAGGGCAGGGATATTGCTCAGTGGCAAAGCACTCGCCTGGCAATTCCATCTCCAGTACCAAAATAGGAAAAGACAAAAGAAGAAGAAAAGCAAAACATGGTTGAATCTCTATTGCACAAAAGTCATTTGTCTCAAGACAATCTTCACTAAGTTACATTAAGTTCACAGACAAACAATACACACACACACACACACACACACACACACACACACAAAGAGTACATTTCAGATTATGATAAACAGCATGGCAAATGTTCCAGAGATGAAGTGGAAGGGAAAGGGAATCACAGAAACAGCAGGACAAAGGATGAACTAATACAACATTAACACTCACTTGACACCATGTTGGATATGAGCCTTACAACTTGGGGTGAAGTAAGGAGAGGTAAGTGGGAGAAAATGAGGGATGGGGAACAATGTTTAAAAACAAATGTACTCATTACCTTACTTACATAACTGTAACCCCCTGCTCATCACCTTTTCAATAAAGATTATTTTTTTTAAAAGTTCCAGAGATGAGGGATTATTCTGTGGGTTAGATGGCCAAAATTCTTAACTACTGGGTCATAATTTTCTTGAGGGCTTGTGAAGTCATTAATGTGGAGCAGGGGAAGACAGTGATTTGATAGAATCTGGTCATAAATGTTAGAGAGACTTATTTGTACCCAAATGTTGGGTTTCACATCTCTTCACCTTTATTATGGTAACTCCTGAAAGAAACTATGGGATAGCTCTACACATCTTTCCACACTTACAAAAATTGAGACCTGGTGAGAACTGTGTGAAAATACTATCATTTGAGTTCTGTGAATTGAACAGGAATGACTTTGGACTGAGGCTATGGGAGATTTTCTTAGAATGAAGTATTAATGTCATCCATTCCTAAGAAAAGCAGAGCACAGTCACAGGAAGTTCCAAGATGGGATCTGCTTTACGGGAATTAGAATCAAATCCAAACATTTTGTGGTTCTCCCATTTAAACTTCTACTTACACATTAGAACATGTGGCCACCTTGGGTCCAGCCTGGAGCCACTGTGACTTGCACATGACATCCACTGAAGCTACTAATTATTGTCTTCACCAAAACCACAGGCAGGCAGTAGCTCAATTCCGGAAATGGGCTTTCTGCTCTCAAGGAATGGGAGAAAAATGGTAGAGATCCTGTATCCCTACCCACACTACCCGACATCATTACTTCTAAGGCCCTCTCACTGTTCTCTCAATCCCATAGCCTTCAGTCTCTCTGAGCTCTTTTATCGCCTTCTTTGAGCAGCATTTTGATTGTCATGATGTCTGAGGTTAGTTAGCCTCTGGAGTGAATGTGATATTCATACTAACAGAGCTCATCCCAGTTGACTGGTAACTTACAGATGAAACCAGTCTTGAAGTGTCATGAACTTTTAATATTTGTATAGTCTCTGGTTGTGTGATTCCCTTTCTAGGGACTGTGTCATTTACCTAATATAATGGCAAACTTAGTAGCTTAAGTCTTTTCACATGTGTGGTACATGATAAGCAACGATTCTCAGACTTTTAAATTTTAGCACTTCTTTAGAGGCTTAAATCTTTTAATACATCTTAACTATCTTTATATAGTTGCATAAAAAGGTTGCCAGTAAACAAATTGGTTTATAAATACAATGAATCTTGATTATTATCACCTCTTTCATCAATGTCCTTCATTCCTCCCAACCCAACCCTTCTCCTCATCGCTTCACAACCTATGCATTGAATATTACAACTGTGTTCTTCCCGCTTCCTCTCTTCATTTGCTTACAACCTCCTTTTGGCCTCCCTGTCATATCTCAAATGCAGCCTTAAGATTCTTAACACTCTCAAAAAGAGCTTTTTTAATGTGATAATACCTACCAGTGTTTACTATGTTAGGAATTAAATCTGAGAATTTTTTTAGATTTGTTTAATAGAATGATCAGCACATTGCATCTGAACATAAAATATATTTTTAGGTTTGTCATGATGACTCACATCTATAATCCTAGGCATTTAGGAGACAGAAATCTATACGATCACTGTTTACAACAAGCTAGGCACAGTGGCATGCACTGTCATGACAGCTACATGCAGGGCTATAGGTAGGAAGATGGCAATCCAAGTTGGCCTAAGGTAAAAATTCAAATAAAAGCTGAAAAATAACTAAAGCACCAAAGGAATGGGAATAGGGACATAAACCTAATGATATGGTCTCTGCCTAGCAAGTTCAAGTCCCTGAGTTCAAAGCCCAGTAGCACAAAGAGAAGAAAGAAAAAGAAAGACAGAAAGAAAGAAAGAAAGAAAGAAAGAAAGAAAGAAAGAAAGAAAGAAAGAA
>NW_012268683.1:4585-6095 GCF_000151885.1 Dipodomys ordii
TAGGGAAGGGATGTGAAAGGTAAACAAAGGAGGAGGCTGCAATGCTTGATAAGAAATGTATGCATTATCCTGCCCATGTAATTGTAACCCTCTGTACAGTATGTTTACACAAAAAAATTAAATAAAAAAAAAAGAAAATGGAGGCAAAGTTACTTAGTACCTAAATAGAATAATATAAATATGAGAAGTTTCAGGAAGGTGTATAAAACCACATTTACTCAGTAAGTATTCAGTAAGTTCCTACTGTGCTCAGGACATAAGATAGGAGTGAAAAAATGCAACAGTGAATGAAGAAAACAAACACCATTTCCACACCACTCATAGACAAAAAGGAAGGATGCTACATCTATCCACGTATGATCACAAACTATTATCTGCCTGTGATGGCGTGTCATGATGATTTAGCCCTATTTGATGACCAAGAAAAGATTCTCCAAAGAGTAGCATTTAAGGTGAGATCTGAAGAACACTGGAGTAGGATTGACTTTGATGTGAAGAAAGGAAGAATGGCATCCTTTTTTTTTATTACTCCTCCCTTTTTTTCTCCGGCTTTACTTCCCTCCCAACTCCCCCCCACCCCACTCCCAAGAGGTAAAGTTCATTCTCAACATAGTGTCTAGTGAGTATCACTGTTGCGTTGGCTCACCCTTTGTCCCACTGGCCACAGGAGCTGCTTATGCAAGACCCTATACAAGAAAAGAGATTTATTCACTTATTTTATTTACCAAATAAAGCCACCATGGTGGGAAACTAGCCTTGTGATTAAAAAAAACAAAAGGCAGTGAGCCTGTGGAGAGTGGTCAGAGATGATGCTGGTAAGAGTGAGCAGGGGCTAGATAATACAGGGTCTGGTATCTACACAAAATCACGTTCTGCTACAGAAACTCCTCAACTTAGGATAAACACATCACAAATTGAAAATTCATTTAACCTAAAGGCTAAGTTTCACGTGTCTGCCTAGCCTACCTCACCTGTGCTCAGAAGGCTTCGATTAGCCTTCAGTTGAGACTGTGAGAGAGCATCCATCCTAGTCCTAACAGAGGATCACAATAGCTCAATAGCTATGTACATATGACCATATAAAATGATGCCAACAGAAATGAGCTCCAAGATATGGAAACAAGTGGTGTTTTTGTAATGTAGTGTGTGAAGTTATTTCTTTTTTCTTTCATTTTCCCCCCTTTGGTCTATCCCCTGTTGCCACTGTTTTTTTTATTTTGGTGCTCTGGGTATTGTATATACATTTATCTGATTTAGGGAAGGGAAGGGGAATAACAAAATGGTGAGACAAAAGACAAAGATTGAAACAATGCACCAGCAATACTCACAAGACACTATATGTTGGAACTTTACAACTTGGGAGAGAGGGGGAATCAGGGGAGGGAAGAAAAGTGGGAGAAAATGAAGGAGGGTGTAACAATGTTTGGCACAAGATGTACTCATTACCTTACTTATGTAACTGTAACCCCTTTGTACAATAAAATAAAATTCAACTATTTAAAAAAAAAAA
>NW_012268684.1:0-2533 GCF_000151885.1 Dipodomys ordii
ATGTTGACTAGATATACTTCAGTAGTTCCTCCATCCTGATACCAATAATGTGGCATATTCTGTACCCTCTACAAACTGTCTTCTGGAAACTACTATTCTCTTCAAAGAATTTATCATTTCTGGTCATAACCCTTTTTTTTTCATCTTTTCAAAAACCTTCTTTAAAACTTTAAATGTTTTTTTTTTTCTCCTGTATTCTGTCAAGCAAACTCCTATCCAAACTCCTATTTGGGGCTAGGAAGGTGGCTCAGGGGTAGAGTACTTGTCTTGCATGCATGAGGCCCTGGGTTTGATTTCTCAGCACCACATAAGCAAAAGCCAGACGTGATGCTGGGGAACAAGTGGTAAAGTGGTACCCTTAAGCTGAAGAGCTGAGCGACAGGTCCCAGGCCCAGAGTTCAGGCCCCACGACCAAAACAAACAAATAAACAAACAAATACACAAAAACCAAAATGGAGGTTGATAATGAATACAAATTCCCTTATCTGCTCCAAATATAAATTATATCAGCTAATTGGTCTCTCATAATGTAAATGTATAACATTCACATTTTTAATTTAATCAATATACATTTTTGAGATTCACTCTTACTGAACAACAATACATATATTTTGGTCTCCTTAAATTGTAAAGCCAGCAGTAGAAAATAGCATGCAAATAATTATCCGACTATATGATAGTGACCCGTAGTTTACTACCATCCCTAGGATTGTCCCTTGGTAGCTGAAGTAACTGAAAATAACGTGAGGTAGGAATGGCTTACACAAAGGAGCAGTGTTAAGTAGACATCTCAAGCTGAAGCAGGGCCCACACTGGAAAAAATAAAATAAAAACAATTCACATGGTGGTGGAGGATGGACAAAAGCGTGAACAAAGGTTCAAAAGAAAAGGAGAATATGATTCTTTCCCATAAATGGAGTAACAACAAACAACCTTTCAGGACTTGATCTTAGATGATGAGCCTAAGATAAGAAATCTTGCATTGAGTATTCTGCCAGACTTTGAGAACTGTACAGAGGTCTTTAAGTGGCCTCTGTAGCCAGAGATTGTCTGGCCTATGTTAGTTTTTAATGTCATCTTACTGAGTAAAAGAACCCTTATGTTCTAACTAGCTTATGAGGTAATGAGAGCCTTGCAGTATATATCCATGTGTCCAAAGAGGATTTCACTTTACAAGTAGATCATCAAAAAAATTAAATTGCAAAATGTTTCATATTAGTGATTTCACACTACATGATTGTTCACTGACATAAAAATATTTTATGAACTCGTGTGATATGTGCTGTTAAATATTTACTCCATACTCTTTTTTAAAGAAAATTCTTAACTCTAAAATGTAGATTATGCTCCCTAGGCAAGGTCCGTATTTTCATTTTATTAGCTAACTTGTGGTGTCAAATGCTTGAAAAGAATATTGAAACCATGAGTTATAGAGGCCAATATTAAAATCAGTTCTGATGTTCCGTAAGTGATAAATCAAGAGAATAGAAACATAGTTGGGTTATAAATTGTTTTATTTCTGTATTAATGTTAATTCCTAGCCCATAATTCCATCCCTACCAATTTTTCCCTATTTCTTTCTCTCAGCCCGTGACAATAAAAGTGATTCAAAGGTCAGCAACCCACATACAAGTTTTATTTCAGTTAATTTACTATTATTTCAGAATTTAAGCTTATATTTGATGCTTTGGATGCAAATAGGTAACCTTTACTAATGATTTATAAGAGGCCAAGGAGTATAATTTACTCCATAGATGAATTAAGCCATGGATTCTTTATAACAGAATTGATCATATTCCACATATTATATTTAAAAGTAATGCAATATAATGGTTGCTCCAAGGTTTGAAAGCTCATAAATTGTGAATCAATGTCCCTTTGGGTTCTCAATACTACTTAATGCTTCCATCTCTGGCTATGTATGGTTGAGGCATGTATGAACACAGATGTAAACACACATCTCCACATTAATTAGGCCATGTACATGTAAACTAATCAAATAAAATTTACTCCATGCTTCTTCTAACTTTCCCCTTAAGTTGCACACCTATTTCATATTAACCTTATCTTAAATAATATAGCATAAAGTGGTACATTGCACTTCTCATGATACTAGCCTTCACTCAAATCCACGCAGACACTTTCAAATCCAGTGGCCTCCCAAACACAAAGGAACATCATTCGATTTAGGAAAGGCAGCAGCAATCACTGGAGAGGATAAACCAGGTGGGAAAGTTCATAGTACAAAATGCTTTCCATTACTTTGCTCAGGAGAGGGATCCCTTTTTACTTCATTTCTCAAACCACCCTTGTCCTTTGAATCTGGAGATCTGACATTTCTTACCTTCTACTTTCTATATCTCTTACCTTGGTACACCATGTATGCAAAGTGTAATGCCCTCAGCAATTACCTCCATGATCTTTTCCACTTCACTTGTCTTATTTCTAATTGAGGACATTAATACATGCATTGCAAGGAGAGGAAGTTAATGTCATCATTCATTTAACAAATACTTGTTGAATGCCTGATCCA
>NW_012268684.1:2583-2960 GCF_000151885.1 Dipodomys ordii
ACACAAAGGAACATCATTCGATTTAGGAAAGGCAGCAGCAATCACTGGAGAGGATAAACCAGGTGGGAAAGTTCATAGTACAAAATGCTTTCCATGACAACTTTACTTTGCTCAGGAGAGGGATCCCTTTTTACTTCATTTCTCAAACCACCCTTGTCCTCTGAATCTGGAGATCTGACATTTCTTACCTTCTACTTTCTATATATCTTACGTTGGTACACCATGTATGCAAAGTGTAATGCCCTCAGCAATTACCTCCATGATCTTTTCCACTTCACTTGCCTTATTTCTAATTGAGGACATTAATACATGCATTGCAAGGAGAGGAAGTTAATGTCATCATTCATTTAACAAATACTTGTTGAATGCCTGATCCA
>NW_012268684.1:7365-9563 GCF_000151885.1 Dipodomys ordii
ATATATATGTATATATGCATATGTACTGGCAAATATATATAAATATACTGGCAAATGTATATGTAAATATAAATATAAGCATATATAATAAATGTATAAATATATATACATATATATACACACATATATATATGTGTGTGTATGTATATATATGTATATATTGGGATTTGAGACCAAATAACAACTAAATGTCACATTTTGTGTTAATTCTCAGTCCTGCTAGATGCAAGTGCCCATGCCTTTATTTTATTAGAATGAAGCTGTAGTTAGTATCGCCAATAAATTATATTCTACACATTAATAGGAAACTAGAAGAAAAGAAGACTCTTATTCTATTTTTATGTAAACATGATGTATCTCTAAATAGAGAAGCAGAATGTAGAAAAATGGTGGAAAATTAGAGAGAATGAAGATAAATATATCTAGAAGGAATATAACAATACCACACTCAACCCAAGGTTAGGGCTTCCAAAAATTGAAATGTAAACATTGACAATTGTGTGATTGTATAGTAAAAATGTTACATACAATGCAATTTAACAACTACTGACTGGAACATTCTGAAAATAAAAACAAATCCAGTTAAGAATTAAAAGCCACAATTAAGGATAAAGTTTCATTTTGTACCATTATATCCGTAAATAAAACATTTGAGGCTATAATCTTATCTGTATGTGGTTGAACAGCAAAATTGACTAGTAAGATACCCTTAAAATCTATTGACATGGCCTAAAAAAATCCCTATGATAAATTGTTATGACCTCTTTCACACAGCAGTTTGATATATGATTATGTTTTTCTATTTTAGTGAAAAATCAAGTCCAAAAATTATGAAAAGGCCTGTTTAAAAGTATTTGCTAATAATTAGGACAGCAGTGTGCTTCTATTCCATTAGTTCTCCCCAGAAATTCTAGAATTTCTGAATGTTAATTCAGCCAATTATCTATTGTGAATTGTTGTATTTATTATTTGGTTTACTTTTCCTGTAATTGAAGCCCTCTTAGAAAAAAAATGAGGAAACCTAAAAAAATGTTTCCTTTATGTTTTGCCAGATTACATTTAGAAGTTTACCTTATACTTTGAAAAAAATCAATAAAGAAATTTAGAGAATTTACAAATATGAAATAGATTTTTCACTAAAACTAGAAGGAAAGTTCTTCCCAGAAACATATTAACATTTGTAGTACTTGTGAAAATATTTACCTCTTAGATATTGAAATTGATCTCAATGAAAAGATGCTGTATTATTCTTATATACTACAAGGAAACCAATAGAGACTACAAGACAAATAATTATACTTAGGTAGGACTAATTAAACAGCACTCTAAACATTCACACTGTGAGAACAAAGTTAGGAACAGATCACAAGGGCTCTATATTTATGTGCACATGATCATGAAAAATCCTGCTTATCGAAATGAACTTCAAGAAATGGAAACGAGGTTTTCTTTGCACTGTTTCCAGTTTTCTTTCTTTCTCTCTTTCTCTTCCTTTCATTCTTTTTTCTTTGTCATTGTTATTGATTTCTGTACTGTTTGTCTTATAAGTAAGGTATTCTGATTTGGGGAGGGGAAGGGAAAGCACAGAAACAGTGGGACAAAGGTTGAATTAATTCAGCAGTGATACTCACTAGGCAGTATGTTAATAATGAACTATACAACTTGGAAGAAGGGGGATCAGGAGGGTAAAAATTGGGAGAAAATAAGGGATTGTTTAAAGACATTGTTTAAAGAGAAATGTACTCATTATCTGACTTGCATAACTGTAGCCCCTCTGTACAACACCTTTAAAATAAAATTTTAAAAATACATATTTAATATTCAGAGAATTGTAAATTTCTGTACTTGTATATATACATTTGTTTCTCTGAGAAACAATCCCAATACCCAATACTGTTCCATATATTTCTCACAGGCTGAACACAAATAACTGGACTGTTTCTCTAATATGCACTATTATAAAAATTACTGAAAATATAGTAGTCATGAAATACATTCAAAAACAACAATGCTCAATACTTTGACTGTTATTCTCCAAGTTATTTTCAACATCAGCTCTACTCCAGGCTAGATGAAAATAAGGATTTCCTATATATTGTCAGCAATCATGTGGCTTCAGAGAGACGTTATGTCCTTCATAGAACCCTTCATTTTCACGTTTGTATGTACTTAACCTATTTGTATTATCCCTTTCACAA
>NW_012268685.1:0-666 GCF_000151885.1 Dipodomys ordii
AAATCTCAGGGACAGCGCCCAGGCCCTGAGTTCAAGCCCCACAACCATCAACATCACCACCACCACCAGAAAGAAAAATTCAGTTTGAGAACCAGTTTAGGGGCCCAAGAGTGTTCTTATACTATGGGTTTGGTAGGTTACATGAATTAGTTTTGAGATGACTTTTGTTTTAAAAATAAAACATCCTTCAGTAACACGATGGCTAAAAAGTCATCTGATTTCTAGAGTATAAAACATCAAAGTCCCAAACATACACCAATGTTTCATTCCCATATGTCTGGGGCCACACCTTCATTCTTGCCCTCAAAATGTCAGCTTTCTGAGATTTGGGAGGACCACAGATCACTGAACTTGTATAAATATACCAAAGATTTTTGTTCAGCACCAGCATTCATTGCTTAAAGACAACATATGAGCCAGGCGGCTGGTGGCTCACCTCTGTCATCTTTGCTACTCAAAAGAATAAGATCTGGAGGACTGAGGTTTGAACCCAGCCTGGCAGAAAAAATGTCGCTCAGGGATACAATCCTAAGGACTTGCCATCGTGTACACCCCATTGATGACCAAAATACCATTATAAGGTGCATGACTCTACTTAGAATCAAACATGTGCTCTGTGCACACAGGCTCGCTGAATGAATACATGATTGGCTATGGGCATCTAGG
>NW_012268685.1:5211-6322 GCF_000151885.1 Dipodomys ordii
GTTTTTCCATTTCCTAACAAATGGGGCAATGTCATTCTTTCTGATGGAGGCATAGAATTCCATTGTGTATATATACCACATTTTCTTGATCCATTCATCTGCAGGTCTCTTTATTTGACACGAGGGAGGGAGTGCCCAGACCTAACATGGAACTCCTGAAGCTTAGAGTTGGGATCTAAAAGCTTAGTTTCAATCAGTGGCTCTAGGAAGCCTAGCTACTTCCAATCTCCGTGCTATTTTGCACTGTGACTTTGAAACTGTCTCTAAAAGGAGTAGTTTTATTTTTCCTTTGCATTGAATCTGGGTGGATGGTGCCTGGGAGTTTTTTTTTTTTGCCTTCTGGGCCTAATCCTTCAAAATTTTTGGTTTTACCCCACTCTCTTGGGAGCTGGCTGCCATGTGAAGAATTCCAGCCTGACCGTTGATTGAGGACAGTTTATATAGATGGAGCGGGTACACAGAGGTGAATGCAGGCACCTTTGCCTGCCCACAGCTTAACTTTGGCCATCAAGATCCTAACTCCAGACTAACAAATGATGTAATTTTAAGCCCTTGACTTTAGCACTAAAAACATTGCCTTGAATAACTCTCTTTGTTCTTGACTAGGTTTTATTCTAAATCAACAGCAGTATCCTAATCTCTGTAGTGCATACATCCTCTAAAGGTGGAAAGTGTCTCCACACAGAGTCTCCTCCCCCTCCTCCTCCTTCTTTTTGCCAGTCCTGGGTCTTGAACTCAGGACCTGGGCACTGTCCCTGAGCTTCTTTTACTCTACCACTTGAGCCAGTGCTATTTCCAGCTTTTTCTGTTTATGGGATACTGAGGAATCGAACCCAGGGGCTTCATGCAGGCTAGGCAAGCACTCTACCACTAAGCCACATTCCCAGCTGATAGTGGTACTCTTAAACAGATCCATTTTCACATCTGTAAATCACTCCCCTTATTTAAGGAACCACCCTTCATCTCCAGTGGTTTTAACCTTGATCCCTCTCAAGGGAAAATTCTCCTCAGCCACTGACAGAGGTACTAAGTCTTACTAGCTACTCAGAAGGCAGTCTGCATCAGCGCGGAAGTCCCGCCCCAGGTGTAGGTCAAGTTCCGGGGGGGGGGG
>NW_012268685.1:10197-12585 GCF_000151885.1 Dipodomys ordii
AGCACCACATAAGCAAAAAGAAAAAAGCCGGAAGTGGTGCTGTGGCTCAAGTGGTAGAGTGCTAGCCTTGAGCGGAATTGCTGAGGGACAGCGTCCAGGCCCAGAGTTCAGGGCCCACGACCGGACTCCCCCCCCAAAAAAAAAATAACTCTTTGTATATTGAGGTTTGAAGTTTGAAACACTAATGAAGTGTTTGCTTCATGTTAATAGCTTTTGGATCTACTGACATGTTTGAATATATGTTGGTTTCTATATTTAACTTGCTCATTTTCTTATATTTATTTATTTATTTTTTAGGAAAAATACCTAGAAGCAATTAAAATATTTTCAGGTCCTTTAAAAGGCATAGACCTGGGTATGTATCTGGTACTTCTTTCTTATTTAGGCCCTGCTTTTCCTATTAAGAACTATTAGAGGCTAGCTTAAATCAAAGCTTAATCAAATGCTTCATTGATGTGAAATGAAAAATTCTGGTTTTATTGACCAATTCCTACTGTAATTCTGGACCAGTTCAGTTGCTGAGTTTGACGGTTTGGGAAGTTTCATTTGCACACATTTGCTACTGTGTTTCTCCTGACTTGTGCATTCCCCCTGACTTGCACATTTCTCTTGACGTGCACCTTTCTCCTGACTGGCACATTCTTCCTGACTGGCGTTTTTTCTTTTAGCTGTGCGACCACACACCGCCCCGGAATACAAGGATGAGACCATGACTGTTCACCAGGTCCCCATACACAGTGAGTGTGCATGCCAGATTGCCGGAGCGGCAGCTGTCGGTGAACCAGGAACCACTGTGGAAACTGGCCGGGGGTGTCCTGGTCTTTGTTCTGACCACAGTTAGGACATTTAGTTGTGAAACTCAGATGTGGTTCCTGCCCTTCAGGAGCTGATCCTCTTGGGAACAGACATGTTGAACTTAAGTATAATGGTAGTGATTGAGTTTTGGTATGTATTCAAGGGTTAGTAGGAAATATATTGCAGTCAGATTTCAATATTGGTTGCTTTGGGTTTGTTAGCCACAGAGGAAGTACCTAAGTACTGTATTTTTAGTGTGTGTGTGTGTGTGTGTGTGTGAGTGTGTGAGAGAGAGAGAGAGAGAGAGAGTGGGTGTGTGAGTTGTGGGGCTTGAATTTGGGGCCTGGGCACTGTCCTGAACTTTTTTGCTCAAGGAGTGGTCTAGTACTTTAAGCCACAGCACCACTTTTGGTTCTATGGTGGTTAATTGGACGTATGAGTCTCATGGACTTTCCTGCTCTGGCTGGCTTTGAACTGTTATCCTCAGATCTCAGCCTCCTGAGTAGCTAGGATTACAGGTATGAACCTGTATCCAGCTATTTTTGGAGGTTTTATTTTTGTGCCATACGGGAACTTGAACTCAAGGTCTGAACTTGAACTCAAGTGTCATCTTATCCATTAAGGGCTGGTAGACTGTCATTTGAGCCATAGCTCCACTTTTGGCTTTTTGCAAGCATGGATCCTGTATGGAGCTTGAGCTTCTCAGAGCTGCAAAAGGTCTTTCCCTGACTTTGTGATTTAACTAGCTGCAGAATTAGGCTTCTATGGAGATGGGTACCCTTTGGACCTATGTCTTTAAATAAATCTCCCACAGCCTGCTTGCTTTTTGTTTAGTAGACACTGTTGACTCCTTGTTGTGGGCAAGGCTCTGAACTAAGCAGAAGCATAAAGATGATTAAGATGTAACTACACCCAGTGAGTGGGTGGGTTGGTAACTAGTTTACCACTGTAGTAAAAGGATGGCTGATTTGTTTAGTGCTGCCAACCCTGGGGCCAGGTTGTGCGCAGATGTGTGGTGTGTAATCTTATGGTTGCCTGTGCTGCCCAGGTGAGCAGAGATGTGCAGAAGACCCTATATCACAGAGTCCAGAAAGACGTCTCAGCAGGGACAGCCCCAATCGATCTCCAGACTCTGCAGCAACCAAACACGAACAGCACCTTCCAGATGGCAATGGTATAAATAAATGCGCTTTCTTAGTGCTTTCTGCCTCTTCTCAGATTAATTTATCTTTCAATAAAAAATAATAACAGTGCATATTTGGGGTACAATGAGATGTAGTGGTCTATGTAGAAAGACTCAAAGATTGTTATAGTTGTCACCTCACTAACTTACTATATTTGGGGGTAAAATGTTAAAAAATCAATTTTTAAGCCTGGCTACCCAAGGGGCTGAAATCTGAGGATCAAAATTTGAAGCCAGTCCAGGCTGACAAATCCATGAGACTCCTATCTCAAGTTAATGAGCAGAAAGCCAGAAGTATAGCTGTGGTCAAATGGTAGAGTACCAGGCTTCAGGGAAAAAGTGCAGCAGGAGCTCCAGTCCTTAAGAACCAGCAGCTAATAAATAAATAAATAATCTTTTTTTTTTTTTTT
>NW_012268686.1:0-6873 GCF_000151885.1 Dipodomys ordii
AAAAAAAAAAAAAAGAAAACACACAGCTGTACTTTCTCCTGATGAAGCGTCACCCTTCCTAGTCCATAAAGACCGAGGGAGGGAAGGCGTTTCTGCGCTGGTTCTGCCCCCAGCTCCGCCCCCCTGGCTTTTCCTGGGATGGACGCAGGGGGCTGCTGCCGGGCTTCCTCATCACTCACCGGCTCATGAGTTACATTATTCCTCATCAGTAGCTTGCTGGCGGCTCGTAATGTGAAATGCAGTGGCCAATTTGCTGTGCTGGTGTCTTTTTTTTACAGGGCATTTAGGTGTCCTACTTGTGTTATTACAAATTACATTACGGTGAACATAAAAACCTTGGTTTGCATTTCTAATTATTTCCTTAGATTTTTTTTTTTTTTTAGAATGGAAATCACAGCGCCAGAGGTTTGAGTTACCTCCAGGGTGCAGATGATGATGGCTGAGCGGATTTCCGCTGAGGCACCCATGGGCGCGGCTAGTGCCCACGCGAGGGTCCCCGGTCCCAGCCTGCTCAGACGTGGTGTCCCGGTGTACCACGTTATGGTGGCCTTTATTGCAGTTCTCTGATCACTGATCACGCGTGCTTTTCCCGTGTGCATATCCGTTGCATCTGTTTTCACGGCTTAGTTTGGACTTGAGGGTGCAGCGCAGCCTCGGGAGGCATCGCCGCACACCACGTGCTTGCTGTGGGTCAGCCCAGTCCACACCGTGGGGCTTTTGACCCGTCTCCTTCAGACCCCGGCATCTTTGAAGAGTTGGAGGTTTAGAAACCCTTCTGACCCACTGAAGCAGTTTCTTGGGTAGCACCCCAGCTCCTCTGTGCTCTTAAAGAGTGACAAGTACGTCCTTGATGGAATAGCCTTTCTGTTTTGTTTTACATCAAGAGGATGGTCTTACTTTGAGAGGCAGCTCTGTGTTCCAGCCCAGCAATCCTGGGCACCTCTGTCTGTAATACCTACCCACTGAATGGCTCGTTTGTTTTGTCTTGTTGGTTTTGGTGGCACTGGGGGTTTGAACTGGGCCTTGGGCTTGCTAGGTAGGGCTCTCACTCTGCAGCCGCGTCCTCTGCACACACCCCAGGCTTGGTCAGGGTGAGGCTCGATGGCGCCCTCTTCTGGTGGCTGGCACGTGCGCTCTGATCATTGATTTATTACTGGATGCTTGTACTCTGTTGATTTTCAAACACCTTGTTCTTCTCTGTTTTATCCTAAAACAGGTGTCAATTCCTTCCAAGTCTACATGGCCTACAAGGATCTGTATCAAATGTCCGACAGCCAGGTGGGTCCTCTCTTGTCCACCTGGCCAACCAGGCTGCACCGGGAGGGGACACCGTGGCCCAGAAGGGAGAGCCTGATCTCAGGGTGCCCAGCACACGGGCCCATGGGGCAGGCCCGGCTCTCCCGGGCCCCCACTCATTTCCATCATGTAGGATGGGATCTCCAGAGCGGGCCCTAGCGTGGTCCAGGAGCACACACACACAGGTGTTGGGAACACACTACAGACGTGGGTGTCTTGTGGGTTGGGCTCAGGTAGGTTCTGGGGTGTGGCAAGGTTAGGGGGCCATTGCGTTGGCTCTGTCGGAGGAGAGCTCCGGCCTGACCATGGCCCAGCTGCAGCAAGCCAGCCCGGGCCTTTCTTCACTGTTTTCCCATCCAGAGGACACTGCAGAGTGCGAGGCTCTGCCCGCGTCCCAGAGCTCTCTGGGTACAGGAGCCATGGGAAGTCCCGCCGACAGGCTCCCCAGGTGTGGGCTTAGTACTCGTCATCCCGGGCTCCCCAGTCACTAGACTCAGAGTGTTAGTGGTGAAGAAGCCCTGGCTGTCCCCGCTGCTTGCTGTGCAGCCTGGGGAGACGTTCCCAACTTCTCTGGGCTTTCACCTCACCATAGCACCTGATGTCCCGAGGCTGTTGGAGGACGGAGTGCGTTCATACAGACTACGTCCACACCCAGGGGTCACAGGGCAGGGGAGCTGGGATTGGGATTGGTTATTGCTTCGGGGCTGGAGGGAAGTGGCAGGGCCTCCTGCAGGCCTGTGGAGCCTCTGGTCGAGGGCGCTCTGGAACTGAAAGTCGGCTCGGTGTCTCGGGCACGGAGCCCATCACGACAGCTCTGCCGAGCTCCTGCCCGGGCGTGGATGGAATCCAGAGACTCCCGGCTTCTGGGGGGGGGGCCTCCCGCCCGCCCGCCCGCCTCCTGCTGCCCACAGCTGCCGGCTCGCCCTGTGGCATTGTCTGCAGGGCAGAGTTGGGGTTCAGGTCCCCTGAGAGGGAGGTTGGTCTCCTCCTCGCCAGGGCCAGTGCTGGGTGCAGATTCAGGTGGAGAAGATGCCGGGTGGGGGCGGGGCGGCCCTGCCCGGTGGGACGGTGCTCGGGATGCCTGTGTTACCTGAGTGCCGGTCACTGGAGAGTCTAGCCCCTTCCCGCCAGGCCCTCCGAAGTGCCAGAGCCTGTGTGGTACAAGTGTGTCCCAAATGCTCGTCAGTTTGGGTGCAGGACACGGTCACGGGCTCAGCCAAGGCGCCACACAGAGGAGGAAGATGGCGGTCTGTGAGTCGGTCGCAGACCCAAGGCAGGTGGTTCTGCCAGGAGCTGGCCATGGTGAAGCTCTCGCAGCTTGGCGTCTTACTCTCCCATAGGGTGGAGGCTAGAGGCTGGTTGAAGCTGAGGCCCGCTCCTGTGGCCTCTCCCAGCTGGTCTTTGACGGCACTGTGGCTGCCAGGGTGCAGGTGTCCCATGTGAAGACCGGGAGCAGGTGCTTGTCCCGTGTCCTCTGCCCTTCCTGGCTAGCGTCCCCCGGTGGCGGGTCATGGCCAAACACCCTCCTAGGGCAGCCTAGGAAGGCGGAAGCCTTATCACCCTGGTTGGCTCAGGGGGTGGCCATGTGGGGACTTTGAATGAACCCTGTGGCCTGGGACATCTCTATGCTCCTGCCCAGCTCTACCCACCCACCTAGGTGAACACAGCACCCCACGGAGCCCAGGGGAGGCTGTAACTCGGGCTGGGAAGGCTTCTACAATGTCAGTAAAATTAAAGATGGCCGCCACCTTCCACGTCCACAGACGTCCACAAAGGCGCGGCCCCTGAGGCTGGGGGAGGTGTGGACGCCTCCCATGGAGGGCGCAGGGCCGCGACCTCTGCACACCTCCGGGCCTGGCTGCCTTCCTTCCTCACCAGCCTTGTTTGTCCCTCCTCAGCTCTACGAAGCCTTCACCCTCCTCAAGGGGCTGGGCGCTGTGATCCTGGTCCACGCGGAAAACGGAGACTTGATAGCTCAGGTGAGCGGTGTGCGTCTGCTCCCCACCCTCGGCCCTGCTTAACCTTGTAAAGGGGACCATGGGGGACAGCGGCCTTGCTTAGGTAGGTGGGACCCGACGTCATGTCAGACTCCGAGACCAGTGCTCAAATGCTGTCTGCCATGTGGCCCGGGCTGGCCAGCATTCTTGCGCCTCAATCTTTCCCCCTGAACAGTGGGGACACCAATCCTGCCCTCCCCGCCCCCCCCACTTGCAGGGCGTGTGTGAGGGACACGCAGGAGCTGAACAGAAACGTTAGCGGGCAGGGGGCACGGGGCTGTGCACACGCAAGCCTTAGAGGATAGAAAGCAGGGCTCCCCCCAGCCTCTGTCTCCGGCCATGGACTGGGGGAAGGGGCTCGGACGGCGCAGAAGAGCCACGCGACCGGTCTCATGGGAGATGAAGAGGTGACAGTGGAGGGGGTGAAGAGACGAGGAGGCAGAAGTCAGCGCCTCTGGGCCTTGGTGCAGAGCCCTGGGTTGGTGACAGTGACACCTGGCCCTCCCCGGCCCCCGCTCCATCCTTGAAGTCCTCCCTCCTCGCCCTCGAGGAGAGCAGGTGTGTTTGCAGCCGGATCGTCTCCTCCAACAGCCGCTTGCATCTGTGTGCTGTGTTCAAGTCCATCCAGCCACCAGCAGTCACACTTTAAAACTGGGGGCTCCCTGCGGCTCTCACCGGGGTTCACTGATCAGACAAAAGGCCGCACTGATGGCTTCCGCCCTCCGCAGAGCACCGCTGCTGCCCCGTGCCCGCTGCGGTCCCAGGGCTGAGCCTTGTCGGTCTCCGTTCCTGACAGGATTTGGGTCACACCCTGCTTTGTAACAGACTGCCCCTTTGTCCAGCAGGGTCCCGGCTTTAAGATCTGCCCCGAAGTCATGTCTGAATTTTCTCTCTTTTGCTTTCTGGGGAAGCAAAGAATTCTCAAGCCATCCTGTCCCGCTTCCTTCCTGCGGGACCTCAGCAGCGCACAGGCAGCGAGAAGAAGCCATGCTGTGCTTCGGCAGCTCGTGCGGGGGTCAGGCTGCGTGGGGGAACAGTGTGGCTGAGCTTTCCGTGACTTTGCAACAGGCTCTGGCCTCCGTGCTGTTGGCTGTCCGAGATTATTTCTGTCTGTGTCAGGAATCATCTCCAGTGGCCACTGCCGCCACTCGCTCCCTGTTGCGGGCTTTCTTTCACACCCTCCCGTCCCTTTCTGCTGACAGTCTGTGAAGGCGGCTGGGCACGCTCTTTGGGTTCCACAGCCTCTCTTTCCTGTCTGCCTCCAGGGCCATGCCTGCATTTCTTTAGGTTGCCAACTGGTGGCAACACTGCATTTTGGCACTCAGGTCCGTATTCGCCGGCTGTGACTGCATGAACGTTACCTTAGCTCTTAGCGTAGTATCTTAAAATAATTCCTGGCGGTCAGGCCGTCCCTCCTCCCCTTGCAGAAATGAGAAATAGTTCCTGACATTTGACCAGCTCTGCGTAGACACTTTCTCCCCTGGGAGCTTTCGTGAACCATGACCAGACAAGCTGTGTACACAGCCATCTTCAGCGCTGCATTCTCCCAGCGCCCTTGAATCCACCCAGCTATTGGCCGTGGGACTCGCTTCCCATGGGGCCGAGGAGTGCAGGCTCACAGCTGGAGTGGGTGTCTTTCATGAGTGTCGGGGCTGGGGCCTCCTGGTAGAGATGTATTCGAGAACGATGACTCAGAAACTGGATGGTCAAATGAGCGGTGGCACAGCTGGCGATGCAGGAAAGCACACACACACAGAGGAAAAGAAAGGAAGGAAATTAAAGCATTCCTGGGGCGAAGAAAGCTTGGAACAAATGGTTTGACTCTGGGCCATGAGCTTTGGGAAACATTTCCATCATCAAATACAGTTGAGATGGTGGCTTTTCTGCCTAAAAGAGAGAAGAGGCAGATGGCAGGGCAGGGACATCGCCGGAGACTCAGGGACGTCCCCCGGATCGCCGCGCCGCGGGACTGCCCGCTTGCCACACTGTGAGCCCCGTGGGGAGACGACAGCGGCCCGAGAGCGCGGCCAACTCCACTCAGCACTCAGTCCGCAGACACCCGCGCGGCCAACTCCACTCAGCACTCAGTCCGCAGACACCCTCGGGGCACCCCAGAGACCAGATGGGGGCTGGTGGCCTTTGAAGCTTTTCATTAGAACCCTGTGTTGCAGTCCATCCTCTGTGGCTATGACAGGGTTCCTGGGGCTGGGTGACCTATGAAGAAAAGAGTTCACTTTGCATGTACAGAATAGCAGATATGGGAGAGCTGCCTAGCTCTCTCCACCCTGCTCTGGAACTAATCCATCCTGTCCCCAGAGAGAGAGACCTCCCAAGAGGAGGGAGTTTTTGAGCGACCTTGTTGTCTATCTTAGAGAGCCACCACAGCCAGGTGTGGTGCTGTCTGCCTGTAATCCCAGCACTCAGGAGGAGACACTCAAGTTACAGGCCAGCCTGGTGAGACCATCAACACAGGCCAGCACCAGCCAGGCAAAACCCCAGGGCATTGCGCACTGTTGTGGAGGGAAGTCTCCGCGTGAGCTTGGTCGACGTGAGCTCGCGTGGCATGCGCGTGGGTTGCTGAGCGGAAGGACAGGTGGAGCGGGTGGGGAGCCCTGCTCTGCCCAGCCCATTGTTGGGCCTCAATCACCCCACCTCTTAGGCAGGGGTGGGGGGCTTGCCGATCGCCTGTAACATCCAGCTCCCCCATTCTGTCTTGTAGGAGCAAAAGCGGATTCTAGAGATGGGCATCACGGGCCCGGAGGGCCATGCCCTGAGCAGACCGGAAGAGGTGAGCACCCTGGTACTGTTCAGTGTGCCCCAATACACACAACACCCCAGGATTGTGTAGTATGCACCCCGATACACACAGCACCCCAGGATTGTGTAGTGTGCACCCCAATACACCCGGCATCCAGGAATATGTAGTGTGCACCCCAATACAGCACCCCAGGACTGTGTAGTGTGCACCCCAATACACACAGCACCCCAGGATTGTGTAGTGTGCACCCTGATACACACAGCACCCCAGGATTGTGTAGTATGCACCCTGATACAGCACCCCAGGATTGTGTAGTGTGCACCCCGATACAACACCCCAGGACTGTGTAGTGTGC
Source organism: Dipodomys ordii (assembly GCF_000151885.1). NCBI lineage: Eukaryota > Metazoa > Chordata > Mammalia > Rodentia > Heteromyidae > Dipodomys > Dipodomys ordii. The sequence continues at coordinate 6,407 of NW_012268686.1, forward strand.
ACCCCGATACACACTGCACCCAGGAATATGTAGTTTGCCCCAATACACACAGCACCCCAGGACTGTGTGGTGTGCACCCCGATACACACAGCACCCCAGGATTGTGTAGTGTGCACCCCGATACACACTGCACCCAGGAATATGTAGTTTGCCCCAATACACACAGCACCCCAGGACTGTGTGGTGTGCACCCCGATGCACACATTGTCCCAGGACTGTGTAGTGTGCACCCCGATACACACATTGTCCCAGGACTGTGTAGTATACACCCCGATACACACATTGTCCCAGGACTGTGTAGTGTGCACCCCGATACACACATCGCCCCAGGATTGTGTAGTGTGCACCCCGATACACACATCGCCCCAGGATTGTGTAGTGTGCACCCCGATACACACTGCACCCAGGAATATGTAGTTTGCCCCAATACACACAGCACCCCAGGACTGTGTGGTGTGCACCCCGAT
>NW_012268686.1:9972-10430 GCF_000151885.1 Dipodomys ordii
TGGAGTCAGGACAGGGTCAGTGCTGTCACATGGGGGTGGAGTCAGGACAGGTCAGTGCTGTCACATGGGGGTGGAGTCAGGACAGGGTCAGTGCTATCATATGGGGGTGGAGTCAGGACAGGTCAGTGCTGTCATGGGGGTGGAGTCAGGACAGGATCAGTGCTGTCACATGGGGGTGGAGTCAGGACAGGTCAGTGCTGTCATGGGGGTGCAGTCAGGACAGGGTCAGTGCTGTCACATGGGGGTGGAGTCAGGACAGGTCAGTGCTGTCATGGGGGTGGAGTCAGGACAGGGTCAGTGCTGTCATGGGGGTGCAGTCAGGACAGGTCAGTGCTGTCACATGGGGGTGGAGTCAGGACAGGGTCAGTGCTGTCATGGGGTGGAGTCAGGACAGGTCAGTGCTGTCACATGGGGGTGGAGTCAGGACAGGGTCAGTGCTGTCACATGGGGGTGGAGTC
>NW_012268687.1:0-2348 GCF_000151885.1 Dipodomys ordii
GCTCAAGTGGTAGAGTGCTAGCCTTGAGCTGAAGAGCTGAGGGACAGCGCCCAGGCCCAGAGTTCAGGCCCCACGACCGGACCCAAAAAATAAATAAATAAATAAATAAACTCCACATACTCTGCTCTCTTCCTGACTTACAACTGAGGCTAGACCACAGACGCCCTACTCATTTCCAAAGCACAACTAGGGGCGGCCCCTTGATCTGGGAGCAGCAGTGTGAGCAAGAGCATGTTCCTTTGGAACAGCCGGGCCCACCCCGACTCTGCCGGTCCCCACCGGGCTCTACTGGTCCTCACTGGGCTCTGCTCACCACCACAATAGTGATCAATACCTGACCCTGAGGTCACCGCATTCTTTGTAGTTGGGCACACGGGTTCTCCACCCTCTGTGCCCTACCCATTGATGAGGAGGCAGACCCCTCTACACACCGGCTCACATTTGGGGGGGGCACCCCGTGAAGCCCTTTGCCCGCTTCCTTATACTTACCACATGTGGCCCCTTCCAGGCACTAATGTAACCAAGCATTCCTCTGCTCATTTAGTCAGTCAACGAAGGTGTATTAACTGTGCACTTCAGCAAGCACGAGCCACATGTCGGTGTGCAATGCGGCAGGATCATCTCTCATATCGAGTCTCACCTACCCCCAGAGGTCCCTAACACCACAGCTCATGACAGGAAACAGCAGTCTCAGGGCTGCATAGAACCCTGGGAACACCATCAACACCAGCAAATGACTCCCCTGTGAATTCTCTTCCTAGCGCTAAACAACCAAGAAGACAGGACAGAGGACAGAAGGGGGTTGTCAGAGCCAAGGGGTCCCTCCCCCACCCCCACCCCCTGACCCAAATGTCCCAGGTGAACAGAATGACCTTTGACAAACAACATCTCTTCCTTCCTCCTCCTCCTCGGATGGCCCTGGCTGCAGAGCGCAGTCCTGCTGGAAGCCATGGCGGGTGCAGCGCGGAGCGGTGGGAAGTTTACTAAACAAAGCCCGGTATCCAGGCTGGCCCTGCTTCCTGGTGTGTCCTGGGAACCAAACTTTGCCTGTTTCTAGGAGGCAAGGTGCTGGGTTGGCTGCAGGGCCACCCAACACTACACCCAGGCTGAGAGACTCGGGGGTCACCCTGGAGCCAGAGACAGCACAGAAGCCAGCGAGCACCCGGGATGCTGTGTCACCATTGGCGGCAGCGTTGGGGGGACTCTTCTGAATGGCTCCCTTAAGGCCCAAATAGGAAATAGTAGAAATGTTAGGAAAAACAAAATGCCTACAGGGTTTAAAAGAAACAAAAACCTTATTTCATTCCCTCCTTGTAACCAAACAAGTTTAGAAATGAAGTAAAAATCACAAGCCAAGCCCACTGGGGCCCCGCCCCGTGCAGACCCTCAGCAGCCACTCCACAGGCCAGGCCGGGAGCGCAGGGATGGAGGTGGGCACTTGCCAGGTTTTCCAGTCTTGATCTGCACAGCAAGAGGGCTGTTCCCACTCCAACTGGCCGGAGTCTAAGTCCTTGGTTGCTAGGGCAGCTGGCTAGCCCTCAGTGTTCTCAGCTAGCCAGATACAAGGCTGTGTCATCTGGCTGCATGAGAGGAGGGTTCTTGGGCTCTAGAAAGTACTTTGAAGACTCCAGTTAGAGGAGCAAGCAAATATCCCAGGGCTAAATAGACTCCTGCAAGGAGTCCCAAGAGTTACACTCCCCACCCCCTTTTTTTGACCATTGTGGGGCTTGAACTTAAGAGCCTGGGCACTGTCTGTGAGCTTCTTCTGCTCAAGTCTAGTGTTCTACCACTTTGAGCCACTCTGATGGAGATTAAGAGTCTCATAGACTTTCCTGCAGATCTCAACCTCCTGAGTAGCTAGGATTACAGGTGTGAACCACTAGCTCCCACAGTCTACTTTGAAGCCATTCTTCAGGTGCCCTGGGCTGCTTCTCCCTGGCAGCTCTCAGTACTGTTCTAAGCCCCTTCTACATAGGTCAGCCTTCCTCACCAGTATGGTCTAGATGTGGAATGTCCTTCATTCTGTCCTCCAGCTCCATGGTAAAAGGCTTGGTTCCCCAGAGTGTGGCAATTGAAAGATACCTTTAAGAGGTGGAGCCTAAACAGCACCATCATTTGAAAGGCATTTCACTTCAGGGTGCTGGCAGCTACTCAGGAGGCTGAGATATGAGGATCCCCTATCAAAGCCAGTACAGGCAGGAAAGTTCATGACCCTCTGACCTCCAAAAGGGAAAAACAAAACAAAACAAAAACAAATAAAGCCGAAGTAGAGCTATGACTCAAGTGGTAGAGTGCTAGCCTTGAGCAAAAGAAGCTCAGGCATAGCACCCAGGCCCCAGGACTGGTGG
>NW_012268687.1:10983-11502 GCF_000151885.1 Dipodomys ordii
GCACCCATTTCTCTGTAGCTATTTCTGTTCAGTGCCATGCAGCGTGTGGGGACCCATGTTCTTTGCACAGGGACAATATCTCTACCTCTGGAAGTGGGGTGAGGTGCACAATGGTGGGGGGCAGGAAGGAAACAGGCTTTCACGTCAGGCGGGTGCACAGACAGACAGGTGCGTACAAAGGTGACGGGACAGATGGGGTGGGAAGGATGCATTTATTATTAGGCTGAATTATAGCCCACTGTCATTTGTAACAGACCAACGAGGGTGGGGGACATCGCAGTGAGCATAAACAGCATCACAGGTCCCCATGGAGGACAGCTTTGTTGGCTTCCTAAAAAGATGCTTCCTTTTCCTGGTCTCACAGATATCACAGTGGAACCCAAGTCTGTGTTTCCTGGGGAGTTGAGACCCCCACAATGGAGATATCTATGCTCAGATCCGTCTCTTCCTGGGGAGGGACAAATTGAAAGGAACACACAGCAAGCCAGGCGCCAGTGGCTCATGCCTGTAAATCCTAGT
>NW_012268687.1:16667-16981 GCF_000151885.1 Dipodomys ordii
AGAAACATAGGGGAGAAGATGCTAAACCACACAAATGGAGACGCATAGAGATTTTTACATTTTCTAGTGGCCACTTTAAAAAAAGAAAAAAGTAAATGAGGGGCTGGAAAGGTGGCTCAGTGGTAGAGCGCTTGCCTTGCATGAATGAGGCCCTGGGTTCTATTCCTCAGCACCACATAAGCAGTAAAAGCCTGAAGTGGTGCTATGGCTCAAATGGTGGAATGCTAACCTTGAGCTGAAGCTCTGAGGGACAGCGCCTAGGCCCCGAGTTCAGGGCCCATGACCAGAAAAAAGAGAGAGAGAGAGAGAGAGAG
>NW_012268688.1:0-1326 GCF_000151885.1 Dipodomys ordii
GCATGCAAGGCAAGCGCTCTACCATTGAGCCACCTTCCCAGCCCCAAGAAGAGGGTCTTTTTGAAGTGGAAGATTCAATTTGACCAAGATGGTAGAGGCAATGTGGTTAGAAGTAGAATCAAAATCAAAATCATGTTCAAGGAGATGGTAAACTTGAACCTGGGAGATGATATTGAGGATCAATTCTGAAAGGTGAGGTGAGGATGAAAATAGGCATGTGAGAAGCATCAAGTGTAATGTAGTGTTCAAGGGTAAGTTGAAGTTCAGGAATGAGAGTGCTGAAGTTCTAATTTTTAAGTGGTATTTTATTTGTACCAGAGATCAAAATTTAAAGGAATTTTGTAAGATGAGGCATTTATTTTGTTTTGGTTAAAATAGCTTGTTATCAAAAGACTTCTCATTAGTAAATTCTGTCTATAACATCTTGGGCCTTTTAAAAAAAGATATTATTATTTCTTTATTGTGAAAATACCATATAGAGGGGTTACAATTACATGGGCAAGATAATGAGTACATTTCTTATCAAGCATTGTTGCCTCCTCCTTTGTTTCTCCTTCCCATTCATTCCTTCCCATCCTCCCTCCCCTCAAAAGTTGTAAAGTTAGTTTTTCTTTCTTTTTTTATTTCTCAGTTTCTATTTTTATTAACTATTTTTATTGTGAGAATACTGTACAGAGGAGTTACAATTACATGGGCAACATAACGAGTACATTTCTATCAAGCATTGTTGCCTCCTCCTTTGTTTCTCCTTCCCATTCATTCCTTCCCATCCTCCCTCCCCTCAAAAGTTGTAAAGTTAGTTTTTCTTTCTTTTTTTATTTCTCAGTTTCTATTTTTATTAACTATTTTTATTGTGAGAATACTGTACAGAGGAGTTACAATTACATGGGCAACATAACGAGTACATTTCTTTTTTTTTTTTTTTTTTGGGTCCGGTCGTGGGGCCTGAACTCTGGGCCTGGGCGCTGTCCCTCAGCTCTTCAGCTCAAGGCTAGCACTCTACCACTTGAGCCACAGTGCCACTTCCGGCTTTTTTCTTATGTGGTGCTGAGGAATTGAACCCAGGGCCTAGAGCATGCAAGGCAAGTGCTCTACCACTGAGCCACCTTTAATGCCGAGAGATATAAAGGGTATTGTTTTAATACTAAAATCCTGCTTTTGTATTAGCTAATAAAAATGAAGTTCTACCTACAAGTCATCATTGGTTTAGGAGATTAAGAATCAAAGTTTTGAATTAGGAAAGCAACTCCATTTGTAATAGCCCCACAAAAAATAAAATACCTAGGAATTAACTTAACTAAAGAAGTGAAGGACCTCTATGATGAA
>NW_012268688.1:3550-4137 GCF_000151885.1 Dipodomys ordii
GTGAAAATACTGTATAGAGGGGTTACAATTACATGGGCAAGATAATGAGTACATTTCTTATCAAGCATTGTTGCCTCCTCTTTGTTTCCCCTTCCTATCCTTTCCCATACTCCCCCACTCCCCCCACCGAATCCTCCCTCCACCCCCCACCAAAGTTGTAAAGTTAGTTTTTTGACACAAGGACTTGTACATCTCATTGTTGAAATTCGTCCACCTGTATCCCTATTTAAACGATTTGTTTTTTTTCCTTCTCCTCCACAAATTATACCAACATCAAATACAGTGAAAGCAGGGGTTATACCGTGGGGGAAAGACATACAAAGCAACAAAGAAATCATCTTATAAATATGTTAGAAACAATTGCATGAAAGGAGAAAAAAAATTTGAATACTTATCTTAGGGTTCATTCCCCTAACATCAACTTATCTGACCTTTTCTGCTTGACTCAGACATATACTAGTCATTGCAAATAAGGGAAACCATGGGACCTCCGTTTCTTTGGGCCTGGCTTACTTCACTTAATATAATTTTTTCCAAGTCTTTCCATTTCCTAGCAAATGGGACAATGTCATTCTTTCTGATGGAGG
>NW_012268688.1:4848-5816 GCF_000151885.1 Dipodomys ordii
AGTTGTTTCTTTGAAGATTTGTTGTTGGGGGGTTTAATTTTTTGAGTTCCAACTATATTTTAGATATGAGACCCTTGTCCGTTGTATGGCTAGTAATAGGCTGACAATCTCTGATCCATGAATAACTACAATTCAATTCAAAGAGCTGAAATAACCTTGAGTGAAAAAGAGGCACATAAGAGCTCTGATTATCAATCAAATGGTAGGCAATGTAAAGCTACCAAATTATCTCTATGCTAGTGGAAACGTAAAATCAGATTGATGGCTTACTGTGCTCCTAAGGGGGAAGCTGACTTGTGTGTAATGGTCATGATTCATTCCCAAGCCATTGCTTTTTCTTCCAGGTTGAAACATAGCCTAGTCAGGGTAATTCACACAGTAGTCACACTGATGACTGAGGGTGAGGGTGGCTGCAGCTCCAGGAAGCAGATGATTTGAGTGAAAACAATTCCCATTATCTACTAGAAAGTAACATGCTAGGTAACAACAGAGACAAAATATAAAAGCTTATTTATAATTTTACCTTGACAGTCCAAAAAAAGAAGAGAATTTCTGGTTAAATATTTCTACATGATATAACTAGACACATAGGTTATTATTAATACCTGGTATGATGTTATAAGCTACAAAATTCAACAATATGCTATCTTGTTATGATGCTATGCACATCCACTTTCATTGACTTAACATAAATATAGTTTCTTTGCTTTATCTCTAAAAAATTATAGCATTAATCTACCAGAATCCTAAAGCAATAGATCTTTGCAAAGTTATTATTAATATATGAATTTGTGCTAAGAACTATGAAGAAATCAATCTTGTTGATATTGAACTACTGCAATGAAATATTTTTCAGGAGAATGGAAATTTTTAAAAAAAATTATCTAATATATAAATAAAACACAAGCCTGGCACTGGTGGCTCATGCTGTAATCTTAGCTACTCAGGAGGCTGAGACCTGAGGATTG
>NW_012268689.1:0-1230 GCF_000151885.1 Dipodomys ordii
AAGTGGATCAAAAATCTCAACATCAGACCTGAAGCTTTGAAACTACTACAAGAGAGAGTGGGAGAGACATTAGAACTTATAGGTAGAAATTTCTTAAATAGAGTCCCAGGGGCACATTAGATAGAAGAGAAACTTGATAAGTGGGACTACATCAAAATAAAAAGTTTCTGCACAGCTAAGGGCATAATTACTAAACTAGAAAGACAGCCAATTGGGCTGGGAAGGTGGCTCAGTGGTAGAGCGCTTGCCTTGCATGCATGAGGCCCTGGGTTCGATTCCTCAGCACCACATAAGCAAAAAGAAAAAAGCCGGAAAGTGGCACTGTGGCTCAAGTGGTAGAGCGCTAGCCTTGAGCTGAAGAGCTGAGGGACAGCACCCAGGCCCAGAGTTCAGGCCCCATGACCGGACCCCCCCCCCAAAAAAAAGACAGCCAATAGACTAGAAGAAGATCTTTACCAGGATTATATCAGACAAAGGCCTAATAATCTAAAATATACAAGGTGCTTAAGAAACTAACACCTCATAAACCTAAAAAGCCAATCAATCACTAAATGGACAAAGGAGCTAAGAAGAGACTTCTCAGAAGAAGAAATAAGAATGGCAAAGAAACACATGAGGAACTGTTCATCATCCCTGGACATAAATCACAAATCAAAATAACTCTGAGATTCCAGCTCACACTAATTAGATTGGCTAAAATCTGACTTCAAACAACAAGAAATGTTGGTGGGGATGTGGGTGAAAAGGAACCCTACTGCACTGTTGGTAGTAAGTATATTAGTACGACAACTCTTGACAACAGTTCCTCAAAAAACTAAACATAGACCTTCCCTATAACCCAGCCTTACCACTCCTGGGCATCTGCCCTGAACATTATGAGCCAGGATATGATAAAGATACCTGCACATCCATGTTCACTGCTGCACTATTCACAATAAGCAAGATATGGAAACAGCTCAGATGCCCCACAATAGATGAATGGATCCAAAAAAATGTAGTACATATATACAATAGAACTTTACACAGACATTAGAAAGAATAAAATAATGCCATTTGCAGGGAAATAGATAGAACTAGAACAAATCATGTTAAGTGAGGTAAGCCAAGATCAGAGAGACAAATGGCACATATTTTCTCTATCATGCAGAAATTAGATCTAAATGCACTAGGATATGATAAATTATACGATTTCTAGCTACTCACACACAGTGAGACCAAAAGAGGTTACTC
>NW_012268689.1:5510-5958 GCF_000151885.1 Dipodomys ordii
AAAGCTGGTTGCAAACTACAATCCTTTGGATCTCAGCCTCCTGAGTAGCTAGGATTATAAGCATGAACCACTGGCATCTAGCTATTAACAATATTTAAAAAAACAATATTAATAGTATTTTAATGAAAAATGTCTCTTTCTACATTACTAAAATCTAATTGAAGCAAAGTAAGTTACACATATGTAAACAATTTTACTGTTGGCATGGAATATATCCATGAGACCTCTGCTACTGTCAAGACGACAAGTGTTTTCCTATTTCTGTTCAAATATACAAAGTTTTTCTGTGTCTGGGCTGGATTTGTGGCTTAAATAGTAAAGTACCTGTCTAGCAAGCACAAGGCTGTAAGTTCAACCTCCACGATAGTCACACACAATAAAGAAAAAGGTTTTTTGTGTGTCTATTTCATCCATCCTCCTCTGGTCTGTTTTCCCTCCCCACATGTTA
>NW_012268689.1:8562-10298 GCF_000151885.1 Dipodomys ordii
CATGGGGCTTGAACTCTGGGCCTGGGCGCTGTCCCTCAGCTCTTCAGCTCAAGGCAAGCACTCTACCACTTGAGCTACAGCGCCACTTCCAGTTTCGGGGTTTAAACTCAAGTCCTCATACTTTACTTGCTAGGAAAGTGATTTTACTACAGAGCCATTCATCTGATTCTGATTTTGCTGCTTTTTTGTCCATTATGGATCTTGAACTTGGGACCTGGGTGCTGTTTCTGAGATCTTTTGCTCAAGGCTAGCACTCTACCACTTTGAGCCACAGTACCACTTCTGGTTATTTGGTAGTTAATTCGAGATGAGTCTCACAGACTTTCCTGCCTGGGCTAAATTTGAACTGTGATCCTCATATCTCAGCCTCCTGAATAGCCAGGATTATAGATGTGAGCCACCAGTGTCTGGCTAGATGCTTACTTTTGAGACAAGGTGTCAGGTTTTTTTTGTTGTTGTTGTTTTGTTTTTTGGTCGTGGGGCCTGGGCCCTGTCCCTCAGCTCTTCAGCTCAAGGCTAGCACTCTACCATTTGAGCCATAGTGCCACTTTCAGCTGTTTCTGCTTATGTGGTGCTGAGGAATTGAACCTAGAGCCTCATGCATGGAAGGCAAGCACTGTACCACTGAGCCACCTTCCCAACCTGAAGAGTGTCAATTCTTAACCTAGTCATGTGCCAAGGGACTATATGCATATGTTAGGAGAGCTATCTGCCATCCTGTTCTTCCTTGAGAAAAGGTCTTGTGAACTTTGCTGCCCAAATTGTCCTCAAACCACAACCCTCCCAGTCTCAGACACTGAAGTAGCTATGCTTAGAGATGAATAACCTAAAAAAATTTTTTGAACGTGGAAAGCAGGAAGAAAAAGAGAAGACTAAAGCCAAGGGAAAAAAATGAAGAAACTGGTGGCAAAAGATGGTGAGGAGCCAGGTTTTGGAAGCTTATGCCTGTAATCCTAGCTACTCAGAAGGTTGAGATCTGAGGACCATGGTTCAAAGCCAGCCCAGGCAGGAAATTCCATGATACTCTTATATCTAATTAACCACCAAAACATCTAGAAATGAAGCTGTGGCTCAAGTGATAGAGCACTAGCCTTGAGCAATAAACCTCAGGGACAGCACCCAGGCCTCAAGTTCAAACTCCAGGACTGGCATGTACACTAAAAAAAAAAAAAAAAGAAAGAAAAAGGATAGTTAGGCCTGAGTCTGAGTGTCTGCATCTGAAAATAGACACCGTAGTCTCTATGATCACAAGGGCTGTTTAAAAAAATGGGGGCTGGGAAATTGGCTCAATGGTAGAGTGCTTGCCTTGCATGCATGAGGCCCTGGGTTCGATTCCTCAGCACCACATAAACAGAAAAAGCCGGAAGTGGTGCTATGGCTCAAGGGATAGATGCTAGCCTTGAGCTGAAGAACTGTGGGACAGCGCCCAGGCCCAGAGTTCAGGCCCCATAAGTGACAAAATAAAAAATAAATAAAATAAAAATTAAAAAAGTGGTTGGAGGCTTGGCTTAGTTGATAAGAGTGCTAGCCAATGAACAAAAATGGCAGGTACCAAGTTTGAGTCCCAGTCTCAGACCAGAAAAAAAAAAAAGAAAGAAAGAAAAACCCTGCACAATTTGTTTCTAATGCATTTATAAGATTTCTTTGTTGCTTTGTATGTCCCTCCCCCACAGTATAACCCCTGCTTTCACTATATTTGATGTTGGTATAATTTGTGGAGGAGATGGGGAAAAACA
>NW_012268690.1:0-1916 GCF_000151885.1 Dipodomys ordii
GGCTTTTTTCTTTTTGCTTATGTGGTGCTGAGGAATCGAACCCAGGGCCTTGAGCATGCAAGGTAAGCGCTCTACCACTGAGCCACCTTCCCAGCCCCGTTTTTTTTTTGCCAGTCCTGGAGCTTGAACTCGGGGCCTGGGCATTGTCCTTGAGCCCCTCTGTGATCAAGGCTAGTGCTCTACCACTTGAGCCAAAGTGACACTTCCGGCTTTTTCTGTTTATGTGGTACTGGGGAATTGAACCCAGGGCTTCATGCATGCTAGGCAAGCACTCTAAGCCACATTCCCAGGCCCAGGAACAGGGATTTTATCAACATTATAGAATTTTTGCTTAATTTGAAATAAAGTGCCTATTTCTCAACCCCTAGAATCATGTTGGACTATGACAAAGGTTAAGGCTGCAGGTAGAATTTAAGTTGCTAATCAACTGACCTTGAAATGAGGTTATCAGGATGTGCCCAGTACAACCTCAAGGGTTGAACGAGAGGCATAAGAGTGGGCTCATAGTGATACTATGTGAGATCCAAAAAGCCACTGCTGGCTGTGAAGATGGGAGAGGCCATTAGCCAAAAATATGGGCAGGTAGCTTCCAGAAGGTCATGGAAAGGCAAGAAAACAGATTCGCTGCCAAAGGATCCAGCAAACATCACAGCCCTGAAGACAACTTAATTTTAGCCCAGTGAGACCTATGTCAGGCTTCTGATCTCCACAATTACAGGCCAACAACACTTGCTGGTTTAAGTCACCAAGTTTCTGTATTCAGTACAGCAGCAACAGGAAATCTCATACAAGTGAGAATGAGATTTATGTGAAACATATATTTGTGTCCTGAACAATGCCATGCATAGTGATAATTCTGTAGTAAGTAAAATAATTTTTTTGTTGTTGTTGTTGGTTGAACTCAGAGCCTGGGCACTGTCCCTGAGCCTCTCTGTGCTCAAGGCTTAGCGCTCTACCACTTGAGCCATAGTGCCACTTCTGTGTTTTCAGAAGTTAATTGGAGAGAAGCATCTCACAAGAACTTTTCTGTCTGGGCTGGCTTTGAACCACTATTCTCAGACCTCAGCCTCCTGAGTAGCTAGAATTATAGGCATGAGCCACTGGTGCCTGGCTAAAATAAATAATTTCATTTCTAATCTTCACTATCAGTGGGAATGTAAACTAGCATAACCACTATGGAAATCAGTAGGTGGTTTCTCAAAAAACTATAAATGGACCTTTCTTCTGATCTTGCCATAATACTATTAGGCATATATCCAAAGGAGAGTAAATCAATATACCAGAAAGACATTTGCATACCTATGTTTATTGCAGCACTACTCACAAAAGCCAATCATTTGGTGCCCAACAACAGATGAATGGATGTGAGATGTGTGTGTGTGTGTGTGAGTGTACACTATGGAATATAGAAAAAAATAAAGAGTCAGGTGCTGGTGGCTCCTGACTCCTGTAAGCCTAGCTACTCAAGAGGCAGACATCTGAGGATCATGGCTTGAAACCAGCCTGGGCAAGAAAGTCTGAGAGACTTATTTTCAATAAATTACTCAGAAAGCCAGAAGTGGGGCTGTGATTCAAGTGGTAGAATGCTAGGTTGAGCACAAAGAAACTCAGGGACAGTGCCCAGGCCCTAAGTTCAAGCCCCACTACTGGCAAAAAATAAATAAGTAAATAAAATCATGTCTATTATATACAGGAAAATAGATGGAACTGAAGGACAGCATACTGAGTGACAGAGTCCAAGCTCAAAAAATAAGCTATTGTGCCGGGCGCTGGTGGCTCACGCCTGTAATCCTAGCTACTCAGGAGGCTGAGATCTGAGGATCGCGGTTCAAAGCCAGCCGGGGCAGGAGAGACTGTGAGACTCCTATCTCCAATAAACCACCAGAAAACCGGAAGTGGCGCTGTAGCTCAAGTGG
>NW_012268690.1:1966-8483 GCF_000151885.1 Dipodomys ordii
CTGTAGCTCAAGTGGTAGAGCGCTCGCCTTGAGCTGAAGAGCTGAGGGACAGCGCCCAGGCGCAGAGTTCAAGCCCCATGACCAACAAAAAAAAAAAAAAAAGAGCCAAGATACAGAATCAACTTAAGTGTCTGTCAACGATTTAAGTGACCACAGTGAAATACTACTCAGTCATTAAAAAAATAAAGAAAAAAGATAAAATCCTGTCATTTATACCAATAGGAACAAGCCTGAAGAAATTTTGTTAACTGAAATACATCATGGGTCTGGAAAGGTGGCTCAGTGGTATAGTGCTTGCCTTGCATGCATGAGGCCCTGGGTTCCATTCCTTAGCACCACATAAACAGAAAAAGCCGGAAGTGGGTGCTGTGCCTCAAGTGGTAGAGCGCTAGCCTTGAGCTGAAGAGCTGAGGGACAGAGCCCAGGTCCAGCGTTCAAACCCCACGACCGACAAAAAAACCCATCAGACCCAGAACAATAAATACCACATGTGAGAACATATATGGACTCATATAGGGAAGCTAACAAGATTGATCTCATGAAAGTAAAGAGTAGTCCTGTCCACTCTGGTGGGGGCAAAGGGGGAGGATGCGAAGGGATGGGAAGGGGAAACAAAGGAGGAGGCTACAATGCTTGATATACTCATTATCTTGCCTATGTAATTGTAACCCCTCTGTACAGTATTTTCACTATAAAAAAATACGTTTATAATAAAAAAATTCAAAAAAAAAGTAGCCCTGTCCATGGGTGGCTCAGCCTGTAATCCTAGCTACTCAGGAGGCTGAGATCTGAGGATCCCAGTTAAAAGCCAGCCCGGACTTTCCTGCCCTTATCTCCAATAAACCACTCAGAAAAACAGAAGTGGTGCTATGGCTCAAGTGATAGAGCACTTGCCTTGAGCTGAGGAGTTCAAGCCCTATGACAGACAAAAAAAAAAAAAGAGCAGCCCTATCAGAGAATATGTGTTAGACAGCAAGGGAGGTAGAGGTTGCCTAATGAGTATAACACAACAGTTAAATAGAAGAACTAAGTTCTACGGCTCTATAAAACAAAAGGGTGACTATAATTAAAAATAATTCACTGTATTTCAAAATTTCCAGAAAAGATGCTTTTGAATGTTCTGTACACAAATGATAAGTGTTGGGGGGGAAGGGGGAGGCTGGGAAGGGAGGTGAAGGGTAAACAAAGGAGGAGGCTGCAATGCTTGGTAAGAAATGTATGCATTATCTTGCCCATGTAATTGTAACCCCTCTGTACAGTATTTTCACAATAAAAAAAAACAAAAAAAACAAATGATAAGTGTTGAAGTGGTAATAGGCTAATTACCCTGATGAGATGAATATACATGTTTCAAGTTTTTACACTGCATATCATAAATATATATAATTAATATACATTAATTTTTTAAAAAGAAGACTGTAGAACCTGGTGACAGTGATTTATGCCTATAATCTTAGCCATTCAATAGGCTAAGACCTGGAGATTGAAGTTCAAGACCAGCTCCTGGGCAGACAACTCTGCCAGACTACATCTCCAAATTAACCACCAAAAAAAGTGGAGCCAGAAGTATGGCTTATGTGATAGAGCAGCAAATAAGAAGCTCAGAGTTCAAACTCTAGTATCTCATAAACACACAATCTATCCTCCAAGAAAAACTGGAAAACCAGACCCGATATGGGGGTAAGTACATAGTTTTATTAAATCACCAAAACTAATCATGCTTAAAGTAAAATATAAGTATACAAAACCTTATTTGCAAACTATCCAACAGAGGAGAATCTAAAATTAACTTGCAGATGACATTCAGTCATTCCTTCCTGTCCTCATGTTCCAGGAACCCCAAGGATACCGAACTCTGCAGAAGCTCAGGTGCCTCCTCTGACATGGTGTCACACATACTGCCCTATATTCTTAAAATATTCTCCTTATTACTTCTAATATGCAACATAAATGCTATATAAATATCTGTTAAACTGTTAAGAAAAAAGTCTGTTCATGTCTAGTATAAATGAAATTTCTTTTCAAATATTCTAGATGTAAAGTTGATTAAATCCTGAGGATAAGCCCTATGGATCATAAATGAATTATAGCTGCTGTAAAGTCCTGAAACAGAGTATGTATGAGACAAGAAGGGAGACAGAGGTTGCTTACTGAGTGCAAATGAGTTTCCAATACTAGTCTACAGACTATCATCAGGCAATAAGAAATTTTTCTTAACACTAAATTCCTGAAGCTTATATCTACCTCACACTGGACGTTCTAGAAAAGGTATGATTCTAAAACACTGGATTCAGGAAAAATTCACCCTTGTGTTAAAAATTAAAACTTTAGGAACAGATTTTCTTTTTTGATTTACTTACCTTCTTGGTTTACAGCTGAATGAAACAAAGGCTGGGGTGAAGCTGTATGTGATAGTTTCTGAGGTGTCGCGGCCCTGACTGGGGGTCCACCAGCTGGAGGGGGGCCAGGAGGAGCTCCAGGTTGAAAAGGGGTAGGTAGAGGTGGGTTCCTTGAGGGAAGTGCAGAACCTATGGAAACACAGGGCTATAGAATGACTCAAGTAACAGAAAACAGGCACAGCAGGCTTAAGGACCTGAGTTCAATTCCCAGTGCTAATGGAAATTTTAAAAACTAAGAAATAAATGGAGCCAGGCACTGGTAGCTCATTCCTGTAATCCTAGTTATTCAGAGATTTGAGATTTGAGGATTGCAGTTCAAAGTCAGCCTGGGAAGGCAAGTCTATGAGACTCTTATCTCTAATTAACCACAAGAAAACCCAAAGAGCTAGAGCAAGGGCTGGGAACGTGGCTCAGTGGTAGAATGAGCATTCATGAGTCCCTGGGTTCGATTCCTCAGCACCACAGACAGAAAAAGCCAGAAATGGCACTGTGCCTCAAGTGCTGGAGCGCTAGCCTTGAGCAAAAAGCGGCTCAGGGACAGTGCGAGGTCATGAGTTCAAGACCCAGGACTGGCAAAAAAAAAAAAAAAAGTGCTAGAGCACTAGCCTTGAGCAAAAGAGCTCAGGGGCAGTGCCCAGTCCCAGAATTCAAGCCCCATGACCAAGATAGATAGCAGATAGATGGGCGCTGGTGCCAGTAACTCAAGTCTGTAACCCTTTGTATTCAGGAGGCTGAGATCTAATCTAAGGATTGTGGTTTGAAGATAACCTGGGCAGGAAAGTCCAGGAGACTCTTATCTCCAATTAACCACCAAAAAGCTGGAAGTGGAGATGCAGCTCAAGTGGTACAGTGCCAGCCTTGAGCAAAAAAGGCTCAGGGAGAGTGTCCAGGATCTGAACTCAAGCTCCAGGATATTGTTAGACTCTCCAAGAACAAATTGAAAAATCTTTATTAATTATGCTTGTAAGTGTCTTGTTGGCAAAAAGGAAGACAGGTTATGGCCATGTAATTTTCTTTTCTTTTTTTTCTTTTTTTGGGTCCGGTCGTGGGGCCTGAACTCTGGGCCTGGATGCTGTCCCTGAGCTCTTCAGCTCAAGGCTAGCACT
Organism: Dipodomys ordii; assembly: GCF_000151885.1. NCBI lineage: Eukaryota > Metazoa > Chordata > Mammalia > Rodentia > Heteromyidae > Dipodomys > Dipodomys ordii. The sequence continues at coordinate 5,472 of NW_012268690.1, forward strand.
CTACCACTTGAGCCACAGCGCCACTTCCGGCTTTTATCTTATGTGGTGCTGAGGAATCGAACCCAGGGCCTCGAGCATGCAAGGCAAGTGCTCTACCACTGAGCCACCTTCCCAGCCCCGGCCATGTAATTTTCTTATCAAAAAATAAAACCTGGTCTGGGGATGTGGCTTAGCAGTAGAGTGCTTGCCTAGCATGCATGAAGCCCTGGATTTGATTCCTCAGTACCACATAAACAGAAAAAGCTGGAAGTAGCACTGTGGCTTAAGTGGTAAAGCGCTAGCCTTGAATACAGAGAGGCTCAAGGGCAGTGCTCAGGCCCTAAGTTCAAGCTCCAGGACTGGCAAAAAGAAAGAAAAGGAAAGAAAGGAAGGAAGGACGGAAAAGAAAAAAAGAACCCCTACATATCTATGAAATATAGACGAGTCAAAGGAACAAAGGGGCAAGGTACACTACCAACTCAGCATTACCAAGGCCAGATATATGATACATCTGGCTGCAAAGATTAACAATTTAATGTTTAACAAAATGTAAGGGAGCTTAAGAGATTTTTTTTATAATTTTAGGATAATACCTTTAAATTCAGAATATGCCATATTTCATATAACAGAAATTTTTTTTTAAGTTGGATTTTGTTAGTGCTTGGGATTGTTCCACAGTCTCATACATGGTAGGCAAGTATTAAGTTGACTAATTCTGTTTTTTTGGACATGGGGCTGAGTGCTATCCCTGAGTTTTTTCATTCAAGGCTAGAACTCTACCACTTTGAGCCATAGCACCACTTCCAGTTTTCTGGTGGTTAACTGGAGGTCAGAGTCTCATGTACTTTCCTTCCAGGGCTAGTTTTGAACCGTGATCCTCAGATCTCAGCCTCCTGAGTAGCTAGGATTACAGGAGTGAGCCACCAGCACCCAGCTCTAATTTTTTAATAGCATACATTAGTTAGACAAAGGGGTTTCACCGTGAAATTTCCAAGCATGCATATAATACACTTTGGCCAAATTCAAGTTGATTTTTTTTTAAATCTTTTTTCCTCTTCCACATCTATCCAAACCATTCATCCCCTCAAGTTACCTGGTTCCATTTTCCACATAAGTATACTGAGCATTACGACAGTATTTGTGTACCATTCTTCTTTCCATTCATTTGCTTCCTCCTCTGATTTCTTTTTTTCCCTGGTCCTAAGGCTTGAAATCTGGGCCTAGACAGTGTTCCTGAGCTCCTTTTGCTCAAGGCTAGCACTCCACCACTTGAGCTACAGGGCTAAGAGTCTTACAGACTTTCCTGCTCAGGCTGGTTTTTTTGTTGTTGTTGTTGTCTGTCATGGGGCTTGAACTCTGGGCCTGGGCGTTGTCCCTGAACTCTTCAGCTCAAGGCAAGCACTTTACCACTTGAGCCACAGAGCCACTTCTGGTTTTCTGGTGGTTTATTGGAGATAGGAGTCTCATGGTCTTTCCTGCCCGGGCTGGCTTTGAACCTCGATCCTCAGATCTCAGCCTCCTAAGTAACTAGGATTACAGGTGTGAACCACCAGCGCCTGGCTCAAGCTGGCTTTTAACTGTCATCTTTAGATCTCAGCCTCATGAGTAAGTTGCTAGAATTACAGGCATGAAACTAATAGGTACAGCTTTAGACTCAGCCTTCTCAGATTGCTAAAGCTAACCATTGTAAAGTAGCTAATAGGAAATAATCTTAGAAAAATTTCAGATGAAGACTAGAAACTCAGTGTTTTTCTTTTTGTTGTTGTTGTATTGGAAGGGGATTTTTGGGGGTGGGGGCGGGGGACCTGTCCTGGGGCTTGAACTCAGATCCTAGCACTCTTACATAGTAAGAAATCTCAGCTCCACGAACAACAACAACAACAAAAAAAGAAATCCCACCATAACATCTACACATACACACATATGTACTTTAATCATGTACAAACCTCTAGTACTCTTTCTTATCAAATACTAAATTTAGTAAAATGAAATGAAGGGACTGGAGGTGTGGTTCAGTAGTAGAATATCTGTTTGGCAAACTGAAGGGCCTGAGTTCAATCACCAGTACCCACAAAAAAAGAAAATGATGAGAATAATGAAAATAAAAAGAAGCTGGATTTAAGGTATACAGCTAGAATCCCAGCACTCAGGATTGGAAGTTTGAGGCCACCTAAGCTACACAGCAAGACACTGTCTTAAAAAATAACTAGGTATTGGGGGTTCATACTAGTGAGCCTGTAGCCTCTAGCTATTCAGCAGGCTGAAATCTGAGGAACTTGGTTTAAAGCCAGGCTAGGCAGGAAAGTCCATGAGACTTTTAACTCCAATGAAGCACCACAAGAAGCTGGAAGTGGATCTGTGGCTCAAATGGCAGAGTGTAAACTTGAGCAAAAAGTTCCAGGACAGTTTCCCAAACCCTGAGTTCAAACCCAGAACAAACACAAAAATACATAAGAAAAAGAGAAGAAAGAAAACAAACACACACACACACACACACACACACACACACACACACACACACTCAATTCATGAGGAGCTTTCCCAAACCCTGAGTTCAAACCCAGAACCAACACAAAAATACATAAGAAAAAGAGAAGAAAACACACACACACATACACACACACACACACACACACACACACACACACACACACTCAATTCATGAGGAGCTTAAGGTGGGAGGAAGATTGCCTGATTCCAGGAGTTTGAGTCTAGCCCAACTACCAGAGAGGAGATGGGAAAGAAGGAAAAAGAAAGGGAGACAAAGGAGAGAGAGGAAAGGAAAAACAAAAGATACCTTCAAAGGAAAAAAAAAAGAACAATTTATGAACTAATTTTTGAGATAGATCAAAAGCGTGAGAAGTAATTTATTTAAGAATGTTTTTTAAGGGGCTGGGAAGGTGGCTCAGTGGTAGAGCGGTTGCCTTACATGTCTGAGGCCCTGGGTTCGATTCCTCAGCACCACATAAGAAAAAAGCTGGAAGTGGCGCTGTGGCTCAAGTGGTAGAGCGCTAGCCTTGAGCTGAAGAGCTG
>NW_012268690.1:25608-27542 GCF_000151885.1 Dipodomys ordii
AGCAGAAAAAGCTGGAAGTGGCGCTGTGGCTCAAGTGGTAGAGCGCTAGCCTTGAGCTGAAGAGCTGAGGAACAGCGCCCAGGTGTTCAACAGTATATTTAGCAGCGATTTTTGCTTTCAAAGTAGACCTCCTCTCTCCCACACTCTCCCACATCTCTACTCTATATTGCTAGTGGGGTAAACAAAACAATAACCCAACAAAGGACATTAGCCACTCACTGAAATATCTGTTGTTGTTTTATCTTAGAAATGGAGCTAATAGAAAAATTGAAATTCTATCTTCTAAAGGGCTTTATTAACTTGAGGATAGGGATGAGACCGGGAAAGATGGAAAGATTGATGCAAGGGATGACACTGATCAAGATGCATTGTACCTGTAATTTGCCTTGTGAATTGAAACCTCTTTGTACAACTAGCAAAAACAAGAGGTTTACATCTACAGTCCTGTGATTTCACTCCCTACCTCAACTGGCCGGCCACATTTTCCCAACTACTATCTCCCTGAACTTCAACCACCAGTTACATAGGCTCTGAGTAGTCTATATACATGGTGTGCTTGTGAGCTCGCTCTTGCTCTGTCTCGCTCTCTTTCTTTCTTTCTTTTTTGATTGGTCGTGGGGTCTGAACTCTGGACCTGCTAGCACTTTGCCATTTGAGCCACAGCGTCACTTCTGGCTTTTTCTGCTTATGTGGCACTGAGGAATTGAACCCAGGGCCTCATGCATGCAAGGCAAGCACTCTACCATTGAGCCACCTTCCCAGCCCCATTGTACTTTTTTATTCTTTCATATTCAGAAGGACAGGATTTAGAGGCTATGCAACAAATGTTTCTTGGTCCCATCAAATCAACAATGTGACAACATCTCCCATCCTGTGGTTAAATTCCTTCAATATTTCAAAATCATGACAGCTACACTTCCATAAAACTTAGAAATGCATTTGCAGCAAATTGCCCCATGGTGTAACGGTCAGAGCTCTGGACTCAGAATACTCAAGCACATCTGCAGGGTCTGCCATTTACAATGCATGTAAAAATGTAATTTAGAAGAAAAACCCATGGTTTTATGACATCTTGCTTAATTTTTCTTAAAATGATTTAAACCCCAGTATGAATATTCCTAAATATCACAGAATTTTGAAATGTAGTTCACATAATGTTACTATAAACTTGAGAGAAAGAACTGATTCAAATCAATGATGTTTCAGTGTCTATCCTCCACTTATTCTGGCATCTGCCCACATAGCTGCCTTCGCATAGACATTTTTTGAGGTCCTGCAAAGAGCCCTCTTTGTAAAGAAAACAGTAGTCTTCTCTAAAAACAATGTAAGCTAGAAATTTTAGTCAACTATTTTTTTCCAACTTCGCCGTAATTTTAGATTCCAATGGATGCATTAAGTGCACTTCAGTATCATTCTACTAGTTTAGATAAACCAAAAATATGCAGATAAACTGGTAAGTAGGTGAGCTGTTGGCAGAAAATGTGTCTTTTTCTCTATTACAATAATCAAAACAAGCTGAACAAATCACAATGTAGGGCGATTAAAAGAATCCTAGAAGAGGTATAAAATTACAAGACGATCTCACACCGAATGACAAATTACAGTGCCACATGTACAACTCCTCAGAGCTTCCGAGGGCTTGAGCCGAATAACCATGGTCCCCAGCGATTTAAAAGGCCTCGAGAAAACAAACAGGAGATCCTCCCGTCTATTTGGTTCTTCACTGCTGAAAAACTGCAATCAGTGGCCGAAGGTGATGTGGGGAACCTGTTCTGCTAAGGTCCTGGGAGAGATGAGTCGAGGCTACAAGATGAATCTACCCAAAGCCAAGAGTCATTCATTCACGCCTGCTACCCCCCAACCCATAGCCAGGCAACAGAAAGAGATCAGTCCTCAAACCCTACTCTCCCCAATGGAGCGTTGTGGGGGGGCGG
>NW_012268691.1:0-3182 GCF_000151885.1 Dipodomys ordii
GTAGAGCGCTAGCCTTGAGCTGAAGAGCTGAGGGACAGTGCCCAGGCCCAGAGTTCAGGCCCCATGACTGGACCCAAAAAAAAAAAAAAGAACTTGCGCTCCAAACTTTTATCTTCCTTACTCAATTTTAGAGGATACTTTTCTTGAAATCTTTTTTCACTGCTTATCCCATTTCTACAAGTTAGGCAATCTGCCATAATTTTGCTTCAATTCCAATCAAGTCCTAAATGAAAATGGTTGTGAAGACTGTTTTCTTGTGTATCTAATTTAAAAAAAAATACTTGAGTAAAAGAATTTAGTACAGTGACCAATCACAAAATAAAAAGATATCAAGAACATCCCTTAAGAGTTTGAATTTTTTTTTTTTTGTGGGACTGGGGTTTTGAACTTAGTGCCTCAGCAAGTGCTCCACCACTTGAGCCATACCTCCAGCCTGTTTTGCAGGTTATTTTTTTGACAGGGTGTTGCACTTTTGTCCAGGCAGGCTATAGCTGTCCAGGCACAGCTGAGAATACAGCATCACATGCCCTGCCCTCAAAGGAATTTTTAAAATTATTTTTAAGATTGTTGTATGCATGACAGTAATAAGGCTTTAACTCAGGCCTTAGCTTTTTTTAGCTCAAGGCTAGTGTTCTACCATTGAGCCACACCTCCACTTCTGGTATTTTGTTAAATGGAGATAAGAGTCTCTTGTACTTTCCTGTCAGAGATGACTTCAAACTTTAACCGTCAGATCTCAGCCTCTCGAGTAGCTAGGATTATAGGCAAGAGCCACTGGAATCCAGCTAAAGTTTATTAATAAAACTTTTTTAAAAAACATGGTGCCAGTGTTCGCTTCGGCAACACATATACTAAAATTGGAACGATACAGAGAAGATTAACATGACCCCTGCGCAAGGATGACATGCAAATTCATGAAGCGTTCCATATTTTTGGAAGTGGCGCTATGGCTCAAGCGGTAGGGCACTCGCCTTGAGCTGAAGAGCGCAGGGACAGCGCCCAAGCCCAGAATTCAAGCCCCACAACCAACAAAAAAAAAAAACAAAAAACCATGGTGCCAGCCAGGTACCGGTGGCTCACACCTATAATTCTAGCTACTCAGGAGGCTGAGATCTGAGGATCACGGTTCAAAGCCAGCCCAGGAAGGAAAGTCCATGAGACTCTTATCTCCAATAAACCACTAGAAAACTGGAAGTGGCATTGTGGCTCAAACAGTAGAGCTCTCGCCTTGAGCTGAAGAACAGAGGGACAGCACCCAAGCCCAGAGTTCAAGCCTCACAACAACAACAAAAAAAAAAACATGGTGCCTGGGTTGGGAATGTGGCTTAATGGTAGAGTGCTTGCCTAACATGCATGAAGTCCTGGGTTCAATTCCTTAATACCAGATAAACAGAAAAAGACAGAAGTAGAGCTGTGGCTCAAGTAGTAGAGTGCTATTCTTGAGCAAAAGAAGCTAAGGGACAGTGCCCAGGATCTGAGTTGAAGCCCCAGTACTGGCCAAAAAAAAACAAAAACAAAAACACCATGATGCCTGGCACCTAACTATGCAATAAATATGGCTGAAGCAATAAAAAGAAATTTGGCATTATGAAAGCGTTTGCTTTTCCCCCAACTTAAATGTGTAAATATACTATATATCAATTCAAATCCTCCTTGGAATTCTGGGTTTTTGAGGGGCAGTACTGGGGCTTGAACTCAGGTTGAGAAAAAAAGCTAAAGGACAGCACCTAGGCCCTGAGTTCAAGCCCCCTAATCCCCCCAGGTCCCCCCACAACACACACCCACACCCACACAGAAAGCCTTGTTGGACTGTAGCTTTATGGATATCCCTACCTTGGGAGACATCGTAATTTAGCAAACGGGATAAAACAACATCAAATATCTGTAATGTATCAAAATAAACGGCAAAGATTTTGGTACATTGCTCAGGTTTCCCCACCTTGAAGTTGTCATCAGTCATTGTAAGCACTATTACCTTGGGAACCTTTTCACCTCTTCTTTCATACTGATTTCGTTGTTGAATTTTCTCAGCAATTTCTTGGGCGATTTGACAAGTGGCATCATATGTGGAGAACCTGAATCAGAGTCATGCAGAGAGAAAATGTTTGAGATTCTTTAAAAGAATTTCTGAATGGCCCAAGTTTTTAATTCTAGTGACAAGTTCAAAAAGGCAGGGAGAAAAATAAAGAGAAGCATACTACACACTACACATTCCTGTGTGCCAGGCACAATTCAGAAAACATAATTTCTGACAAGTCACTTAATCCACATGACAATGCCTTAAGTTGGACATCACTACCACCTCTATTTAGACACAGCAAACCTGGCACAAAGAGGCAGCACTTGCCTAAGAAACCAAATCAGTTGCCCCACAGCTTGGGTTCTAAACCACCTATGCCTGACAAAGCACTTGTTCCTTTGCAAAAACCTCAGAACCACCCCCCATCCCCAGAGGCCAGAACTTTATTAAGCACTAGACAAATATGCACATACAAGATTCTGCAAAGTCTGTGCCTAAGTTAAGGATTTCTGGGGTTAAGAGATGGCAAAAATTAACATTGACCAAAGAACTTAGAGGAAGTGGGCCAGAGGGGGCCAATCTTGGACTTAGCACCAGGTTACAGCAGAAGGCTCAGAAAATACTGGAGAACAAGAAGAAAGGAGAACAATCTGTGTGACCCACTATCCCAACAAGAGACCCTGGTAGGAGAGGGCAGCTCATACAGGAGAGGTAAGTAGAAGTTACTCTTTCCGCACAGCCTGGAACAACACTCTCAGGAAGTTAGACTTATGGGAGAATTTGAGATCCATCTGTTTGTTGGGGTTTTTGTTGTTTGCTGAAGAGGACACTTGCAACACAGAAAGACCTTGAAGAGGTCATGTGAAATATTGAAGGTCAAACGGCTGGGACAAACTCCTGTCTTGCCCCAATCCATTTCTCATTTTAGATCTAAAACAAAAGACAAAAAACTGGCTCACTGGGCACCAGTGGCTCACACACTTGTAATCCTAGCTACTCAGAAGGCTGTGATATGAGGATCATAGTTTGAAGCCAGCCTGGGCAGGAAGATTCTTTTTTTGTTGTTTTGTTTTGTTTTTGGTCCAGTCGTGGGGCTTGAACTCTGGCCCTGGGCGCTGTCCCTCAGCTCTTCAGCTCAAGGCTAGCGCTCTACCACTTGAGC
>NW_012268691.1:6577-10051 GCF_000151885.1 Dipodomys ordii
GGGGTCGGGGAAACGCCCCCCGGCCCCGACCCCTGAGGCACACAGACCGGGCGGCGCTTGCGCTTCCAGTCAGGGCGGCCGGACGCGGCTGGGGTCCCCTCCGCCCCTCTCCACGCCTCCAAACGCTCAGCGCTTCTACCGCTGCCAGTCCCAGACCGTCAGACCCTCCCGCGTTCGCCCCTCAGCACACCGCCGCCCTCGCCCGCAGCTCACCAGGGGTCCGGGGCCATCCTGCAGCCTCCGTCCGCCCGCCCGCTGCCCGGACACTTCCTGCTCGCAGCAGCTGACTACGGCGGCCCGCGGGGCTCAATCCCTGCCGTTCGCGCTCTGCGCCAGCCTGAGTCTGGCATTGGTAGGTGTGTACCGTGACATTGTGCATTAGGGCCGGGGAACCGAGAAATCATAAAAATAAGCAAAAAGAGCTCTCCTCTAGAGTACAGTAGGTTGAAACAATCCATTTCCAAGACACGAATTTGCTGGGCTCGTGGAAAGCGAAATGGTTGAACAGGATCTAAGCTCCAAAACCTCTCTGCTGCTGGGCACGCTTCAAAACTTCTCTATTTCAGCTTCTTACATTTTACTCTGCTTCCTAAAACAACGCTGGACCGAGGCGATAGTTGCACATAGTATAAACTTACGGAAACTTTAAATGAATTTATAAGATGTAAATTATATCTCAATAAAGCTAAGAAAAACTTTTTAAATTGTTTTACTCGTCTTCAATCAATTCCAGTATACACTATTTCATACAGATGTCTACCCAACAGAAGCAATCTCTTTGTTTTATTTTTTAATCTCATTAGTTGCTTAATTATATAGTTTAAAACTCCAGAATTTACACTGGGGAGAGGCAAACATGTTCTGTGCATATAATGTCCGACCCCTCAAACATGCTTATAGAATAATAGAAATCAAGGAGAAACACACACTTTGAGACAGAGAAGGGAAAGGAGAAAAGAAGAAAGAGACAAGAGAAAAGAGAAAGAAAAAGGGAAAGACAGAGCGAGAGAAAGAAAAACACAGCACCTGCCTTGGCAGGCGAGAACCTGGCACGCATGCGCGAGCGCCAGTTGCCATAACGACCAGGAGACGCTGCCCTGGCTGACGGAAAAAAAGAAAGACTTGAGTCTCACCAAAATGGATAATCAAACTTCCCCTGAGACCGATTTGGCTGAGCTGGAACTTGATGCTGTGATCGGATTCAATGGTGAGACCTCACGTGGCCAATGGGCGGGGTGATGTAGGAGTCCCATGGACCGGTTGTACCTACTGGGACAAGTGATACACAACCGGATGGCCCCTGAAAGTCACTGCGGGGGAAGGAGGCAGAGCCTTGAGCAGGGGCGAACCCTGGGGCAGCAGAAGCCTCCCTTGCCTTGGGGTCTTGTAGAGTCTTCCGTTCCAATGAGCAAGAGTGGCTGTGACCCTCTCCCTTAGACAACCCTCCTTAGCTCTGAGCCTCACACTGCCCTGGAGTTCTTCAGCCTGGGTAATCACCAGATGCTGTCTGTGTTGGCTACCCTGGGCAAAATTTCCCTCCATAAATTTTTATTAGTCTTTTGTACAATTAAGAACTACATAATCCTAAAGAAAAACGAGATAGATCTAAGTGGAACAACAGGAAAGGATGCTTAAACATAAGTGTAAAATACAATGTCAAACTGGCTATGGTTTGTCTATAAAGTGTGAGGGGGCGGAGAGGGACAGACTGAGCAACAGTGAGAACACATGGAGATCAATGGATATTTACTGCCTGTCTGAATACCCTTCTGTTTGAGTACACAACACCGGTTAAGAGCCAGTTCTGTGGTCCCAGTTTGGGAAAAATGGAACCTAATACGCTCAGGTAGAGGGTCCCACTCAGAACTTCTCTGTGCAGGGAGGGGTGCAGAGGTGCACAGAACCCTGGAAATCAAGTGCTGCCTTGCCAGCCAAACAAGAAGAGATCCTTAAGCTGGTGGCTCACACCTAGCTACTCAGGATGTTGAGATCTGGGGATCATGGAAGCCAGTGGGGGCAGGAAAGTCCGTGAGACTCTTATCTCCAATTAATCACAGCTCAAGTGGTAGAGTGCTAGCCTTGAGCAAAAAGGGTGAGATCGGGGCTAGGAAGGTGGCTCAGTGGTAGAGCACTTGCCTTGCATGCATGAGGCCCTGGGTTTGATTCCTCAGCACCACATAAGCAGAAAAAAAAGCTGGAAGTGGCACTGTGGCTCAAGTGATAGAGTGCTAGCCTTGAGCTGAAGAGCTGAGGGATAGCACCCAGACTCACAACTGATTTAAAAAAAAGAGCTCAGGGACAGACCTAAGCCCTGAGTTCAAGCCCTATGACTGACCAGAATAAAAACTGAATGTGGTACTATGGCTAAAGTGGTAGAGCATCAGCCTAGAGCAAAAACTTCAAGGACAGTACCCAGGCCGGAATTCAAGCCTCAAGACTGGCAAAGGAAGGAGAGGAGGAGGAGGGGGGGGGGAGGAGGAGGAGGAGGAAGAGCAGGAGCAGGAGCAGGAACAGGAGGAAAATAGAAATAGTAGCAGCTAAAGACCCTGAAAAGGTATTTCTAAAAGAGACATACAAATGGCTAACAGGTATATATGCTTTTTAAAAAGTGCACAACATCACTGATCATTAGTGAAATGCAAATCAAAACCACAATGAGCTATCACCTACCATCTGTTAGAATGGCTATCACCATACAAAAGATAGCAAGTTGTTGATGAGAATGTGGAAATGTGATGTGATCAGAATCCCTGCTGTTGGTGGGAATGAGTTGTTATAGCCATTATAGAAAGCATTACAGAAAATAATTTTAAAAATTAAAATACAACCCCCATATGATCAAGAAATCCCATATCTGCATATAGATCCAAAGGAAATGAAAGCAGCACCTTGAAGAGAAACTGATTACTCTCTCATGTTCATTGCAATGTCATTCACAAACAGAAACAGCCTAAGTATTCCAAGAACAAAGAAATGGATTTATAAAACTAAACTGTCTCTCTCTTTCACACACACACACACACACACAAGTAATAATGCTCAGCCTTAAAAACAGAAGGGTAGCTACTCAGAAGGCTGGGATCTAAGAATCCTGGTTCGAAGCCTACCATGGTAGAAAGGCTATGAGGCTCTTATATCCAATTAACCAGCAAACCAAAGCAAACAAGCAAACAAAAAAACCTGAAATGGAGATGTGGCTCAAGTGGTAGAGCACTAGCCTTGAGAAGAAAAAGCCAAAGGAGAACTGGAAGCCCTGAGTACAAGTCCCTGTAATAATAATTAATATTAATAATATTAATTATTTTATAATTATAATATATTATATTATATTAATAATAATAATTAAAAGCAAAACAAAGCAACAACAACAACAACAACAAAAAGAAGAGTAAGCTTGGAGGAGATTGTGCTAAGTAACAGAAGCCAGATTTTTTTAATTTGGTCTGGTCATGGGGCCTGAACTCTGGGCCTAGA
>NW_012268692.1:0-4217 GCF_000151885.1 Dipodomys ordii
TTTGCTTATGTGGTGCTGAGGAATCGAACCCAGGACTTCATGCATGCAAGGCAAGCACTCTACCACTGAGCCACCTTCCCAGCCCTTTCTTTTCTTTTTGGTCAGTCGTGGTGCTTGAACTCTGGGCCTGGGCACTGTTCCTCAGCTCTTTGGCTCAAGGGTAGTACTTTTACCACTTGAGCCACAGCACCATTTCTGGCTCTTTCTGTTTATATGTTGCTGAGTTATCAAACCCAGGGCCTTCTACCCGTGAGGCAAGCACTCTACCACTGAGCCACATTCTCAGTCCCAGTCTTAAAACGTTGAAGCCTATTAGAGAAACAGTTGCTGTATGAGTCTCCTTGTTGATTCCTAGGTGTCTTTCTCATAAGAACCGCTCCAATAGCAGGGTGCTGGTGGCTTATGCCTGTAATCCTAGCTACTTAGGAGGCTGGGATTTGAGGATCGCAGTTCAAATCCAGCCCCAGCAGGAAAAGTCCGTGAGACTTTTATCTCTAATAAATCACCAGAAAACAAGAGTGGTGCAGTAGCTCAAATGGTAGAGTCTTTGCCCTTGAGCTGAAGAGCTCAGGCACCCAGGCCCAGAGTTCATGCCCCATGACCGAAGAAAAACCAAACCAAAACAAAAAACAAAACAAAAGAACCTCTCCATGGGGATGGGAAGGTGGCTCAGTGGTAGAGCGCTTGCCTTGCATGCCTGAGGCCCTGGGTTCGATTCCTCAGCACCACATAAGAAAAAAGAGAAAAGCCGGAAGTGGTGCTGTGGCTCAAGTGGTAGAGCGCTAGCTTTGAATCAAAGAGCTGAGGGACAGCGCCCAGGCCCAGAGTTCAGGCCTCATGACCGGACCCAAAAAAAAAAAAAAAAAAGAACCTCTCCAAGATTGTATACACATGCCACACCCTTCCCCCCCCCTTGGAACTGAAGACTAGAATTATAATTTGGTATTTACAATGCAAAATGTGGCTTAATGTGGTTCATTTTGTATAGCTAACCCAAAGCTGGGTCTTCTGAATAGCTCATTATTACTTAAGAGACCAGTCTCCCAATTTCTGGATGAATTTGGAAAACAGGGCAGATGGCTGAGTAATGCAGATTCTCCTTTAATGATTAAGAATACTTTCAGAGATTTGGGATGTAGTTTAGTCATCACTAAGTCAACTTAGTCATCATAGTGTTTGCCAACTACATTGTTTGAGGGTTTCATTTCTAACTTCCTCTCCATCCCTGCAAAAAACAAAACAACAACTCACAGCATTTCATGAAGGTAGATCTGTGAGCTCTTTTAACTATTTTATGCAAATTAAATTAGGTTTAAATATTGTACAGTTTCTTTTTTTTTTTTTTTTGCCGGTCATGGGGCCTGAACTCTGAGCCTGGGTGCTGTCCCTGAGCTCTTCAGCTCAAGGCTAGCACTCTACCACTGGAGCCACAGCGCCACTTCCGGCTTTTTCTGCTTATGTGGTGCTGAGGAATTGAACCCAGGGCCTCATGTATGCGAGGCAAGCACTCTACCACTGAGCCACCTTCCCAGCCCTGTACAGTTTCTTATTTCTTCTTCTTCTTCTCCGGATTTTTTTTTGCCAGTCTTGGGCTTGAACTCAGAGCCTGGACACTGTCCCTGAGCTTATTTTGCTCAAGGCTAGCACTCTACCACTTGAGCCACAGCGCCACTTCTGGCTTTTTCTGTTTAGGTGGTACTGAGGAATCGAACCCAGGCTTCATGCATGCTAGGTAAGCACTCTACCACTAAGTCACATTCCCAACCCTGTATAAAAACATTTTCAAGGATAAGACCTCATCTATGTAGCTTGTGTCCACAGTTTTTCTGTTAGTACAGAAGGAAAATCCTTTAGTTTTGATGCCAGTGCACTATTAGTATAGGATGAAGACTGGCTTCTCTCTGCATCACAGTGCCCAAGGTAGCTAGCTCTGTGCCCCTTGTGATGCTAATGGAATGGGGAAAGAGACCCTTCTAGTGTGAATTGTAGCTCTAGAATCCTTTACCCTGTAATTCACCCAGCTCCACTTCTAGATCTTGAGACTCCTACTGCCATAAGGGTAAGGTCTTCTTGTTGAGACTGTAGTTTTCCTCTTGACGAGTAGAAATGCTACAGCCATCATTCTGCCCTCTCAGCTGAGTAACAACTGGCCACAGTAATGCTTTCTTTTTTCTTTGACTCCCTGCAGTAGGTAGGGGTCCTAATGGGATCTGGGAGGAGCAGGTAAGGGATGTAGTCTTGGACAGTCTTGGTGCCTGGTAGTGGTGAGGTCAGACTTCAGCCTCAGGGCTGCAGTGAAGCAAGCACATTCATTTTCCAAAGCCTTGCTCTTGTATTAAGGTCAAGTACAGGCAGATACTTTCCTTGCTGTGGTTTCACTGCACTATTCCTTAATTACTCTCATGAGTGCAAAGAGAAAAATGTAAGTTCTCTGTGCCTTGAAGTTCTTAGAAACTTCCCCAGAGAACAATTTTTTTTGGGGGGGGGTCTGGTCGTGGGGCCTGAACTCTGGGCCTGGGCGCTGTCCCTCAGCTCTTCAGCTCAAGGCTAGCACTCTACCACTTGAGCCACGGCACCACTTCTGGCTTTTTTCTTTTTGCTGATGTGGTGCTGAGGAATCAAACCCAGGGCCTCAGGCATGCAAGGCAAGCGCTCTACCACTGAGCCACCTTCCCAGCCCGAGAACAATTTTTATAGAGATTGAGAGCTCAAATCTGTAAATTTATGTACCTTCAGGCTCCCAAGTAATAGCATGGAAGAATGAGCCAAGTTAGATGTAAAACAGGAAAAAAGGTGAGATCTTTCTCCAAATGGAAGAGTACCAGGTTTTGTTGACGAAATTCTTGTCTTTTTTATTCTGCCCCAAGACCAGAACTCTGTACCTGATGTTTTCTCTCATTGGCTGGAACTACCAACTGAGCCACACCTCCAACCAAGAAATTACAATAAACACATATGTAGAACATTTATTAATGTTGTGTATATGGTGCTGGTGGTTCCTGCCTGTAATCCTAGCTACTCAGGAGGCTGAGATATCTGAGGATAGTGGTTCAAAGCCAGCCTGGGCAGGAAAGTTCATGAGAATCTTATTTTCAGTTAACCACCAGAAAACCAGAAATGGCACTGTGGCTCAAGTAGTAGACCTCTTACCTTGAGCTGAAGAGCTCAGGGACAGTGCCCAGGCAGAGTTCAAGCCCCAAGACTCCCCAAAAAAGGGGGGAGGGCGCTGGATTTGCTAATAGAAGTGTTAGTTTGCAAATGTTCTTTTACTTGGAAGATGTTATAAAAACTTAAAAGATTCATAACCTATATTAAAACAAAATCCTTGGGCTGGGAATGTGGCTTAGTGGTAGAGTGCTTGCCTAGCATGCATGAAATCCTGGGTTTAATTCCTCAGTACCACATAAACAGAAAAACCTGGAAGCAGTGCTGTGGCTCAAGTGGTAGAGTGCTAGCCTTGAGCAAAAAAAAGAAGCTCAGGGACAGTGCCCGGGCCCTGAGTTCAAGCCTCAGGACTGGCAAAACAAAACAAAACCCCAAGAAACAAATCCCTGTCAAAGGCTTGGACTGGTTTTAATAAACTTACACTTGATTTAAAGGAATTGTGTATCTGTAACACTTAGAAAAGAAAGAGGAAATGTGGGATTGATTATATGTAACAACATTTTGGTTATTATATATTTAAAGTGAATAAAGTACATTTGATATTATCAAACATTATTTTAGAAAGCCAGTTCTACCAAACTTCTTGCAACTTGGTCTCCTTTGCTTAATATTTCAGTAAAATGGAAATATCATTGATTGGTATGTTAATGCAGTAAGGATTGATTGAGCTTACTGTGTGTCAACAGTGAGGTAACTGCTATAATGTCATAGCCTTCTAACATTGTAAGCCAAGGATGAGCATTTGAGGTATTCTTGCATACTAGGGATGGGGCTCAGTGGTAGAGCATTTGCCACACAGGCACAAGCTCTGGGCTCCATCCCCTAGCACTACTGCCACACCACCACCACCACCACCACAGGCACACACACTCACACACTGCTAGCCTTGATAGCATTGCAGACACAAGGTAGGGCTTAGTTAAATTGTCACTTTGGGGACTTATTTCTATCATAAGAAAATTGTTAGAACAGGGCTGGGAAGGTGGCTCAGTGGTAGAGTGCTTGCCTTGCATGCATGAGGCCCTGGGTTCGATTCCTCAGCACCACATAAG
>NW_012268692.1:5891-9306 GCF_000151885.1 Dipodomys ordii
TCAGTTCAAGGCAAGTGCTCTACCACTTGAGCTACAGCGCCACTTCCGGTTTTCTAGTGGTTTTATTGGAGATAGGAGTCTCATGGTCTCTCCTGCCCGGGCTGGCTTTGAACCGCGATCCTCAGATCTCAGCCTCCTGAGTAGCTAGGATTATAGGCATGGGCCACCAGTCCCTATTATAGATGCTTATTCTTAAACAGTAACAAGAGCACCATGGCCACTAGCAGCACCCTCAGCATGGTCTTCTCAGCCCTCACCTGTACCATCTTTTGTTGCTTCTCATGTCTCCTTGGTCCTGCTCTTTCTACTTGATGCATCTGGCCTGCAGAGCCAAAGACCAGCTGGCCTGAGCTCTCCATCATCTGCACCAGCTGCCACAAGTGAGGCCATTGGCTGACTTGCCTGGCTGAGAGTGAAGGCCTCACCGTGACCTGAGGGCCGCCTGTTGCCCTGCCCCCAGGTGCCTCCACATGAGTGTCGCTGGGTGATAAGGACTCCCAGTTTTCGAGTGGTGAATTTTTGCCTATAGGAAAAACACCTGCTGTTCCTCAAGAATATGAAAAAGTTTAAATGGAGGTAGTTCTTTTTTTTGGGGGGTGGGGTGGGGGGTGGTCCTGGGTCTTGAACTCTTGGGCCTGGGCACTGTCCCTGAGCTCTTCAGCTCAAGGCTAGCACTCTACCACTTGAGCCACAGCGCCACTTCCGATTTTCTAGTGGTTAATTAGAGATAAGAATCTCAGGGAATTTCCTGCCGGGCTGGTTTTGAACCACCATTCTCAGCTCTCAGCCTCCTGAGTAGCTAGGATTACAGGCATGAGCCACCAGCGCTCTGCCTTGAATGAAGTTCTTAAAGCAGCATGATGTTTTGTTAAAATTAGAGGGTTTTTTTTTTTCTGTTTTCTAACAAAAATGGTTTCATGTGAGGTTTGAACTGAAGCTTCCTATTTTTCTTAGTTTTAAACTACTTATATGTATTTTCTTTGCTTTTGTCTAACTGTTGTGTTTTAGGATTTGAATCTTTTTTTCTGATATTTTATGTTGTTGATGTGAAGCAGAAATAGTTAAAATTTGACTTTGCAGAAAAGTAAAGAGATTATCATTTAACTGCTAAAAAGGTTTTAAAAGGTAATAAAGGATGCTGGCATGCGTGTAAACACCTATCGTAGGGTTGTAGGCAAACCCCTTCTTACCCAGAGAGGTGCTGAGTCAGCTTTGTGCCAAGTGGTTGTGAGCCATCTAGGCGAGGCACCTGCAGCCTCTGTTCACTAGTGCTTTGTTGACTGGCAGAACTGCGATCCTCAGATCTCAGCCTCCTGAGTAGCTAGGATGACAGGTGTGAGCCACCGCCTCCCAGCTTCTCCAAGTGTTTTGTGAATAGAAGTTGGAAAGCTTGTTTTCAGCTTCACCAAATATTTACATTTCAGGGTTTTTTTTTTTTTTGTTGTTGTTGTTCCAGAACGAGGCCACTGTCCCTGAACTTATTTCTCAAGGCTGCCCTACCACTTGAGCCACAGTACCATATTCTACTTCTGGCTTTTTGCTAATTTATTGGAAATAAGAGTCTCAAAGACTTTCCTGCTCAGGCTGGCTTTGAATCATGATCCTTAGATCTCAACCTCCTAAGTAGCTAGGATTGTAGGCATGAGTCACCAGTGCCCAGGTTGGCATTTCAGTTCTATAACAATAGCAGCTCAACCAGTGTTGAAGTGCCATTAACTCTAGGTATAAGGAAGTTTTCAGATAAAGTGAAAATTAACGTAGGTTTTTTTTTCCCCCAGTCCAAAAAATTATCCTAAGCAAATATACTTACAGCAAAATTAAACATGGGAGAAGTTACCCTTTTCTCTTAAGAGGAAAATGGAAATCAAAATACATTGGTTAGCATCACATTGGTTAGTTTAGTCACAAAAAGTTTTTTTTCCTCTATGGCTGTGATTTTTTTTGCTCTTCAAGTATTAGAAATTATTACTTGCCATTTTCCCTTGTAGTAGCAGTGTGGGTCAGTCTCTGAAACACAGGAAAATTCTGATTTGTGCCTTAGTATGGCATATAGAGAAGACATGCCTGCATTGTGGTACTTAACTCATGTTGTGTGTGTGTGTGTGTGTCTGTGTCTGTGTCTGTGTCTATGTGTCTGTGTGCATGTGTGGTGGTGGCTTTGTATCTTTTTGCTCCCAGGAGACATGATGACCTTGTTGATGAAAAAAGATACCCTGACTGAAGAGGAGACTCAGTTTTATATAGCAGAAACAGTGTTAGCCATAGACTCTATTCACCAACTTGGATTCATCCACAGAGACATCAAACCAGACAACCTTCTCTTGGACAGCAAGGTAATGAGGGATTAGAATTATGGGGAGTGTGTTTTGCTTACACAAGCAGCCTTACTATAGTATCTACACACTGGGTCAATGACATAGGGGAGTGAGGAATATATCTTCTATGATAGGTTTTTTTTTTTTAAACAGGTAAGTTTGCTGTTATTTCTTATCTTTGAAGGCTTATGATTCTGTAACCCGATTGGACCTCTCTCCCTCCCTCCTTCTCTCTCTCTCTTTCTCTCTCTCTCTCTCTTCATGATCATGGTGTTTGAACTTAGAGCCTGGGCACTGTTTCTGAGCTTTTGTGCTCAAGACTACCACTTTGAGCCACAGTGCCACTTCTAGCTTTCTGGTGGTTAGTTGAAGATAGAGTCTTAAAGACCTTCTGCCTGGGCTGTCTTTGCACCATAATCTTCAAATCTCAGCCTTCTGAGTAGCTAGGATTACAGGCCTGAGCCAACAGTACCTGGCTTGAACATTTCTTTTAAAAGTAAAGGTCCAAATAATGGAGAAAAAAGTAAAGAAGACAGGCCCCAGTGGCTCATGCCTGTAATACTAGCTACTCAAGAGTTTGAGATCTTGAGGATCACAGTTCAAAGCCAGCCAAGGGAAGGAAAGTCTTGTGAGACATCTCCAAATGAGTGCCAAAAAAGCTGAAGTGGAGCTGTGGCTCAAGTGATAATGCCAGCTGTCAGTGACAAAGCTAAGGGACAGTGCCCAGACTGCTGAGGTCAAGCCCCAGACGTGCATTACAAACACAAACAAAAAACATTGGGTATGGTGGCTTATGCCTATAAGCCTAGCATGTAGAAGTTTAAAGATTAAGAGTCTGAGGACAGTGTGGGCTATATAGTTAGACCCTCTTGCAGAGGGGGGGCGCAAATCTTGAAAACTATCAAGAACAAAATTGTTGTAGAAGCTTATTTTATAATAAAGCTAAAGAGGCCGGGTGTCGATGGCTCACGCCTGTAATCATAGCTACTCAGAAGGCTGACATCTGAGGATCACGGTTCAAAGCCAGCCTGGGCAGGAAAGACCGTGAGACTCCTACCTCCAATAAACCACTAGAAAACTGGAAGTGGCGCTGTAGCTCA
>NW_012268692.1:12196-12500 GCF_000151885.1 Dipodomys ordii
CCAGGCTCTGTGTTCAAGCCCCAGGACCAGCAAAAAAATAAATAAATTATATATATATATATATATATAGAGAGAGAGAGAGAGAGAGAGAGAGAGAGAGATACTGGAAGGGAGTGAAAAGGTAATGATTGTTTTGCCTTATAACCAAAAATGGTCATCACCCATCCCTGTTTCTTCTTTCCTGCAGGGCCATGTGAAACTTTCTGACTTTGGCCTTTGCACGGGTCTGAAAAAAGCACATAGGACAGAATTTTATAGGAATCTGAACCACAGCCTCCCCAGTGATTTCAGTAAGTGTTAACTG
>NW_012268693.1:0-351 GCF_000151885.1 Dipodomys ordii
GAGGAGGCAACAATGCTTGATAAGAAATGTACTCATTATCTTGCCCATGTAATTGTAACCCCTCTGTACAGTATTTTCACAATAAAAAAAAGAAAGTTTAAGTAAATGTAAGAGATTAGCCTGAGAGCCAGGTACCAGTGGCTCATGCCTATAATCTTAGCTACTTAGGAGACTGAGATCTAAGGATCTCCGTTCAAAGCGAGCCTGGGCAGGAAAGTTCTTCAGACTCTTATCTGCAATTAACCACCAAGAAGCTGGAGGTAGAACTGTAGGTTAAGTGGTAGAGGACTAACCTTAAGCAAAAGAAACTCGAGACAGAGCCCTGGTCCTGAGTTCAAGCCCTAGGACCAG
>NW_012268693.1:2876-5055 GCF_000151885.1 Dipodomys ordii
TCCTCCTCTTCTTCTTCTTCTTCTTCTTCTTCTTCTTCTTCTTCTTCTTCTTCTTCTTCTTCTTCTTCTTCTTCTTCTTCTTCTTCTTCTTCTTCCTCCTCCTCCTCCTTTTCTTCCCCCCGCCTTCTCCTCCTCCTTCTTTTATGCTGGTACTTGATTTTAAACTCAGGGCCTGGGCAATATCCCTTACCTTTTTTGCTCAAGGCTAACTACTACTTAAACCACAGCTTCATTTCAGACTTTTTAAATGATTAATTGAGGATAAGAATCTCATAGAGTTTCCTGCCCAGGCTAGCTTCAAACTACAATCCTCAGCTCTCAGGCTCCTGAACAGCTAGTATTAGAGCTTTCAATGTGTCTTAACCTCGGTTATGTCATATATATTTTGGAATCATTACTTTCTAAAAATTGCCCTTACATTTTTCTATATTTTCACTATTTTAATAACCTTTAATTTTGACACATACTGTTTTAAACACATGCAGAGGTTTGCAAAAATAGTACCATGAGCTTATTGTATACCCTTTACTCAGAATCCACAAGTATTGACATTTTGTTCCATTTGTTTAATAAGTGTTTCTCTGTTTTTTCACATATACATTATTTTCTCTGAGCCATGTGAGAATACATCAGGGACATTATGTCCCTTTACTGAAAATGCTTCAGTGTCATTCCTAGGAGCAAGTACATTTTATATATAATCACTGTACATTGATTAAAGTTAGGAAATTTAATACTGAACAGTGCTATTGTTTTATTCTCAGTCTGCCTTTGTTCTACTTTGGTCAATTGTCCTAATAATGTCTTTGATGGCTCATTTTTTTTTCTTGGTTCAGGATCCAATTCAGAATGAAATACTGATGGATGTATTTGTCATTTCTCTTTAATCTTCCATCTGGAATATTTCCTTAAACTTTCTCGAGCCTGACCTTTTTTTTTTTTTAAATGAAGAATATAGGCCATTCATTTTGTGGAAGGCCTCTTAGTTTGCATTTTTCTGATGCTTCGTTATTATTACATTCAATTAGTGCGTTTTTGTCAAGTAAACCAAAGAAATGATGTTAGGTTCCTCTTAATCCATCACACCAGGAGGCCTCTGATGCTGATTTATTTGGTCCTAGCATTGCTTTGTCATAGTAAAGTTCTTCTGGATTTATGTTTTCCCATTTGCCAGACAAGCATGGCACAGCATGATAAAACCTGATTCTTCTTCTTAGTACTGTTATGGGGGGGGGGCAGCCCTTGGGCTTGAACCCAGGGCCTGGACACTGCCCCTGAGGTTGTTGCTCAGGGCCAGCACTCTACCATTTGAGCCACAGCTCTAGTTCTCACTTTTTGGTAGTTAATTGGAGATATAGCACATGATCTCAGAAAGAAAAAAAAAACTGCATCTTCATTTTCTTAACTCCTTTTAAAAAGCCCTTTAAAAGCAAATTCTGGACTGGGAATATGGCTCAGTGGTAGATTACTTGTCTAGCATTCCTGAAGCCCTGGGTTCGATTCCTCAGTACTACATAAAAAGAAAAGGCCAGAAGTGGTGCTGTGGCTCAAGTGGTAGAGTGCTAGCCTTGAGCAAAAGAAGCTACGGAGGGCTGGGAAGGTGGCTCAATGGTAGAGTGCTTGCCTTGCTTACATGAAGCCCTGGGCTCGATTCCTCAGTACCACATAAGCAGAAAAAGCCGGAAGTGATGCTGTGGCTCAGGTGGTAGAGCTAGCCTTGAGCTGAAGAGCTGAGGGACAGTGCCCAGGCCCAGAGTTCAGGCCTCATGACTGACAAAGAAAAAAGAAGAAGAAGCTAAGGGACAGTGCCCAGGTCCTGAGTTCAAGCCCCAGGACTGGCAAAAGAAACCCACAATAAAGTCTGCTAGCACAATGATATATCTATATGTCATTATGAAGCAGGATGGATAGATGAGGAGATAAAGTAAATTATTTTTCAGCAAGTATCAAAAACGGCTAGACTCAAAATTAAAACCAAGTAGTAAACTTAAAAAAGCACATAACTTCTTCACACAAACCTTTTAATGTTGATTTACAAGATTAGAAGATTAATGAAGAGGCTATCTAAATCTGCCTTCTCCTTTGAGATGTAGGAGGGGCTATCTAAATCTGTTATATAACACACACACACACACACACACACATATATATATATATATATATATATATATATATATAT
>NW_012268693.1:11845-12993 GCF_000151885.1 Dipodomys ordii
GGTAGAGCGCTCGCCTTGAGCTGAAGAGCTGAGGGACAGCGCCCAGGCCCAGAGTTCAAGCCCCACGACCGACAAAAAATTAAAAAAAAATAAAAATAGTGTACAAAAGGTTACAGTTACAAGAGTAAGGTAATGAGTATATTTCCTATCATTTTGTTACCTCCTCCTTTGTTTGTCCCTACCATCCCTTCCCTCCTACCTCCCTAATGGTACTTTTATCCTTAAATTAACTTATAATATTCTTGGTCTTCCTCAATGTTCTGAACCTTCTACTTCACTAATGCTGTGACTGGAGAGTAATACTTTGATTACATTTTAATTCAGTTGGAAGACTTCTGCAAGTAATTGTTTTGCTAAACAATGTTATTTTAAAGGTGATGTATAGAGGTGTTACAGTTACTTAAGTCAGGTACTGAGTTCATTTCTTTTTTGTCAGCCCTGGAGCTTGAACTCAGGGCCTGAGCACTGTCTCTGAACATTCTGGTGGAAAGGCATGGCAGTTCAAAGTTGTTCAGCTCATAGTAGCCAGGAAGCAGAGTGATAGGAAGGGGCCAGGATCTATATTATTTTTTTTACAATTGTTATTGTAAAGGTGATATATAGAGCGATTGCAGTTACATACATACAGGTATTGAGTGCATTTCTTTTTGGACAATGTCACCCCCTTCCCTTTCACTCTCCAAGTTTTTCCCTCCCATCCCCATCCATACGGTGTATAGTTCATTTCCACATAGTGTCTAGTGAGTACTACTGCTGCATTTGTTCACCCTTTGTCCTTCCATTTCTGTGCACCCCCCCCTCCCAAAGACAGATGAACAAACAAGACAAACAGCAGCAAAGAAAAAAAAAAGCCCTTGTTTCCACTTCCTGGAGTTCATTTCAATAAATATTATTTTAAATGATTAGATACACATTGCTTTCTCTTTTATTTTTGTGCCAGTCCTGGGGTTTGAACTCAAGACCTGGCTGCTGTCCTGAGTGTTTTTTTTTTAATTTTTATTTTTTTAATTTTTTTGGGGGGGGTCTGTTCGTGGGGCCTGAACTCTGGGTTTGGGCGCTGTCCCTCAGCTCTTCAGCTCAAGGCTAGCACTCTACCACTTGAGCCACAGCGCCACTTCCAGCTTTTTTCTTTTTGCTTATGTGGTGCT
>NW_012268694.1:0-1435 GCF_000151885.1 Dipodomys ordii
GTGGTAGAGCGCTAGCCTTGAGCTGAAGAGCTGAGGGACAGCTCCCAGGCCCAGAGTTCAGGCCCCACGACCGGACCCAAAAAAAAAAAAAAAAAAACTTAGAATTTAGACATGAGTAGTTTTAGTAAGAGCTTTCATTTTTCTTACATGTAATTTGTATCATTTTAGGCAAAATGTTTCATGGATTTTAAAGCTGGAGGTACCTTGTGTCACATTCTTGGGGCTGCTTACAAATACAAAAATGAACAGGGATGGTAAGTTTTACTATTTATTTGCATGTTTACACTAAACTAAGTTCCTTAGTGTAAAATTATATTTCTTTGTATAATGTTAGAACATTTTGTAAGCACATTGTAGTTAAGTGCAATGTAAGCTTTTATTAAGAA
Source organism: Dipodomys ordii (assembly GCF_000151885.1). Lineage (NCBI taxonomy): Eukaryota > Metazoa > Chordata > Mammalia > Rodentia > Heteromyidae > Dipodomys > Dipodomys ordii. The sequence continues at coordinate 387 of NW_012268694.1, forward strand.
CCTAGTTTACTTTGTTCCTACATCCAAATTACTATAGTTAAACAATGACTATATTGATTAGGTAAGTTATTTATTTTGGTGATTGAATACCGAGTCCTGCATGTACTCTACTACTGCTACGTCCTTTGCCTCAATTGAGTCCTATATGTGATTATATATAGATAACAAGTGTACAGTACTAGCACACCAGAAGATAAACTAACAATGAAATACGTGTTTGGGGGTTGTTTTTGGTGCCTATGCTAGGGCTTGATATCAGGGCCTGGATGCTGTCGCTGAGCTTTTTTTGGGGGGGGGGGGTCCGGTCATGGGGCCTGAACTCTGGGCCTGGCACTGTCCCTCGGCTCAAGGCTAGCGCTCTATCACTTGAGCCACAGCGCCACTTCCGGCTTTTTTCTTTCTGCTTATGTGGTGCTGAGGAATGGAACCCAGGGCCTCATGCCTGCAAGGCAAGTGCTCTACCACTGAGCCACCTTCCCAGCCCCTGTCCCTGAGCTTTTATGCCCAAGGATAGCACTCTACCACTTGAGCACGGTGCTACTTCCAGCTTTTTAGTGATTAATTAAAGAGGTAAGATTTTCCTGGGCTTCCCTGCCTGGGCTGGCTTCCAACCACAATCCTTAGATCTCAAAGCCTCCTGAGTAGCTAAGGTTATAGGCATGAGCCACTGGTGCCCACCTGTATGTGTGTATTTTAACTTGTTAGAACATTATGTAAAGAAGCTGAGAGATAGTAGTCGTAAGTGTTTCAGTGAGGTTTGCTTTCTAAACACGTCTCCACTTTGCCATCAGTATAGATGAAAGGAATCTAGCTAGGAATTAGCCCCGATAAGTGGTGGAGATAGGTTTTGAGTCCCAGGTGATCCACAGTCTGGCTCCATTCATTCTTCCTTTATCTCTTGATGCTATTTCTTCCTTTATTTTCTTTTTCTTTTTTTTTGGGGGGGGGGTCCGGTGGTGGGGCCTAAACTCTGGGCCTGGGCGCTGTCCCTCAGCTCTTCAGCTCAAGGCTAGCGCTCTACCACTTGAGCCACAGCGCCACTTCTGGCT
>NW_012268694.1:8910-10692 GCF_000151885.1 Dipodomys ordii
GGCACTGTCCCTCAGCTCTTCAGCTCAAGGCTAGCGCTCTACCACTTGAGCCACAGCACCACTTCCAGTTTTCTGGTGGTTTATTGGAGATAAGAGTCTTAGGGTCTTTCCTGCCCAGGAAAGCGTGAGCCACTGGTCCCCAGCATGAACTCTTTATTTTTACATGTTTTGGGGGGGGGTGTACGGTCGTGGGGCCTGAACTCTGGGCCTGGGCGCTGTCCCTCAGCTCTTCAGCTCAAGGCTAGCACTGTACCACTTGAGCCACAGTGCCACTTTCAGCTTTTTTCTTTTTGCTTATGTGGTGCTAGGAATCGACCCCAGGGCCTCATGCATGCAAGGTAAGTGCTCTACCACTGAGCCACCTTCCCAGCCCATACATGGTTATTTTTAAGAAAGATCTCATCTAGCTACTCAGGAGGCTGAGGTCTGAGGATTACTGTTCAAAACCCCAGCAGGAAAGTCCATGAGCCTCTTATCTCCACTTAATCACCAGAAAACTGTAAGTGGTAGAGTACTAGCCATGAGCTGACGAGCCGAGGAACAGCACCCAGGCCCAGAGTTCAATGAAGCTCCATGACCAAACAAAAAGGAAAAAAAAAGTTCGTGAGGAGTGGCTCAAATAGTAGAGTCCTTGCCTGGTAAGAACAATTGCTTGCCTAGTAAGAAAGTACTGCTCCCCACAACTCCTTTACTATTTTTATTCTTTTTTTTTCCATTTATATAAACATTGTCTCATCCACTGTACCAGTTATTTGATTGTATTGTCAGTGTTTTTAGATTGGTTCTATGGTTATGTCTTCTATGTTTTATTTTCCTAACTAGATAAACTCAGAATGAGAGAAGGCTTTATTTTTTGTATTTCCAAGTCTCCTTCTATCTTCCCTTCCCCTGTCTTTTTTCTCCCTACCCTCCCCCCCATCTTTTTTTTGTTGTTAGTGGTGGTGATCATGGGGCTTGATCTCAGGGCCTGGATGGTGTTCCTGAGCTGCTTCATCATTCAAGGCTAGCACTCTACCACCACTTTGAGCCACAGAGCTACTTCCAGTTTTCTGAGGGTTAATTTGGAGATAAGAGTCTCACAGATTTTGCTGTCCTGGCTGGCTTCCAGACTTCAATCCTCAGATCTTAGCCTCCCGAGTAGCTAGAATTATAGGTGAGAGCTATAAGTGCCAGGCCCATTTCCCTCCCCCACTTCGCTTATCTTTTGTGTGTGTGTGTGTGGTGTTAATGATTGAGATCCAGAACTTGTGCTAAGCAAGCACTCTATCATGCCACACAGCCATTCTGCTGACCTAGTATTTCTTATTTTATTTTTTTGTCAGTCATGGGGCCTGAACTCTGGGCCTGGGCGCTGTCCCTCAGCTCTTCAGCTCAAGGCAAGCTCTCTACCACTTGAGCCACAGTGCCACTTTCGGCTTTTTCTGCCTATGTGGTGAGGAATCAAACTCAGGGCCTCATGCATGCCAGACAAGCACTCTACCACTGACACCTTCCCAGTCCTGAACTAGTATTTTTGTGTGTGTGGGTTGTGGGGCTTGAACTTAGTTAGGGCTTGGGCACTATCCCTCAGCTCTTCAGCTCAAGGCGAGTGCTCTACCGCTTCAGATACAGCACTACTTCTGGTTTTCTAGTGCTCTTTTGGAAATAAGAGTCTCACGGACTTTCCCTGCCCGGGTTGGCTTTGAACCACAATCTTCAGATCTCAGCCTCCTGAGTAGCTAGGAATACAGGTGCAAGCCACCAGCACCTGGCTGGTTTTATATATATATATATATATATATA
>NW_012268694.1:12647-14092 GCF_000151885.1 Dipodomys ordii
TGAGCCACCTTCCTAGCCCTCATGAGACTTTTATCTCCAGTTGACTACTAAAAAGTAACTGAACCTGTGGCTCAGATTGGTAGAGTGCTAGCCTTGATCAGAAAAGCATAAGGATGGCGCCTCAGCCCCATGACCAGCACACATAGAGAAATCAGCAAAATCAAAGTTTGTGACAGAATTCTTTATTGGAGGAAGTGAACTACATTGAAACTTACCTAAGTATAGCAGGTTTGTTTTATCTTTTAGATTTATTACATTTGATTTTGATAAGATGAAAGAAACAATGAGTACAAAGTTGTTTTTTTTTTTGTCGGTCATGGGGCTTGAACTCTGGGCCTGGGTGCTGCCCCTCAGCTCTTCAGCTCAAGGCGAGCGCTCTACCACTTGAGCTACATACAGCGCCACTTCCGGTTTTTTGGTGGTTTATTGGAGATAAGAGTCTCACGGTGTCTCTTGCCCGATCTGGCTTTGAACCGAGGTCCTCAGATCTCAGCCTCCTGAGTAGCTAGGATTACAGGCGTGAGCCACCAGCACCCGGCTGAGTAAAAAGTTTTTAAAGCTGCACAGAAATGGTGGGACAAAGGATGAACAAATGCAGATGTGATACTCACTGGACACTATGTTGAACATGAAATGTGCAACTTGTAAGAGGGATTGGGGAGGGAAAAACTAGGAGAAAGCAAGGGCAGGTGACACTGTTAAAAAATGTACTCATTACCTGACTTCTGTATATCACCTTTAACAATTTTTTTAAAAAGAAAATGAATTTTTAAAGCTAAAATGTAAATTCCTGTGCACATATCGCATTCAGTTCTGCATTATCATCAGTTGTGTTTCAACCTGTGATCTAGCTGGGTGAGGTGGCTTAAACTATAATCCTAGCTACTTCCTTTGCAGAGATCAGGGAATCATGGTTCAAGATTATAAAAGTTCAGAAGAATCATTTTCTACCAATAGCTACAGAGGAGCACAATGGCTAGGCACAGTAGAACACCCCTATCATCCCAGTAGAATTATTAAGGTCTAAGCAAACTCAGGCATAAATAAAGACCCTGCCTGAAAAGGCTGGTGGGTGGGTCAAGAGGTGAGTGCCCCTTGGTAGCTCACACTCATGATCCTAGCTACTCAGGAGACTGAGATCTAAGGATTGCAGTTCAATGCCAAACGAAGCAGGAAAGTCTGTGAGACTCTTTTCTGTAATTACCTGCTAAAAAGGAGCTGTGAGTGGAGCGGCTCAAGTGGTAACTATAAAGCTCAGAGACGAGCCGGGCACTGGTGGCTCACGCCTGTAATCCTAGCTACTCAGGTGGCTGAGATCTGAGGATCTCGGTTCAAAGCCAGCCCGGGCAGGAAAGACCGTGAGACTCCTATCTCCAATAAACCACCAGAAAACCAGAAGTGGCGCTGTGGCTCAAGTGGTAGAGCGCTCGCCTTGAGCTGAAGAG
>NW_012268695.1:0-2004 GCF_000151885.1 Dipodomys ordii
GCCTTGAGCTGAAGAGCTGAGGGACAGCGCCCAGGCCCAGAGTTCAAGCCCCACGACCGACAAAAAAAAAAAAGTCTGTGTCTCCATATATACACATATATATACAATGAAGATACAAACTTTATATATTTATATATATCACATTTTCTTGATCCATTCATCTGAGGGGCAAAAATGTGAGAGATATATATGTATTTAGATATAGATATAGATAAAATGGAATTCTATGCCTCCATCAGAAAGAACGACACTACAACATTTGCTAGGAAATGGAAGGACTTGGAAAAAAATTACATTAAGTAAAGTAAGCCATACTCAAAGAAACATAGGTCCCATGGTTTCCCTTATTTGCAATAACTAGTATACATCTAGGATAATCTTACCAGACAATCAGAAAAGGTCAAAAGCTACATACATATGACCATATAAGATGACGCCAAGCGAAATGAACCCCAAGACAGGAACACAAGAGGATTTTTTTCTCTGTTGCTGTTGTTTTTAATGTACTATTGTTTTGTTTCTTTTCTATGTTCTTCCCATGGTATAACCCCTGTTGTCACTGTATTTGATTCCAGTGCCCTGAATCTTGTATATACATTTCTCTAAGTTGGAGAGGGGAAGGGAAACAACAAAATGCTGAAACAAGGATACAAGGATACAGGATGACCCATTGTAACAATGAGACATACAAAACACTATGTTGAAAATGAACTTTATAACTTGGTGGGGGGAAGAGGGAGGATTTCAGGGGGAGGGAAGGGATAGTAGGGGAAAAACAAAGGAGGGGGTAAAAATGGTCAATAGGAAATGTAGTCATTACCTTACTCATGTAACTGTAACCCCTCTCTACAATATCTTTACAACAAAAAAAATAAATTTTAAAAAATTTGTGCCTCCATTACCTGTAATAATATGACAAATGTACTTAAAAACTTATAGATATTTCTTTCATAAACTCAACCGACTATTGTATAAATATAAAGACAAAAACCCAAATAAAGCTCATTCCTTTCATCAAAAAAGTGCATGGCAGCAGGGAGTCAGTGGCTCATGCCTATAATCCTAGCTACCCAGGAGGCTGACACCCAGAGAATCAAGGTTTGAAACCAGCTAGGGCTGAAAGTTGGTGAGGCTCCATTTCCAAAATAACCAGCAGTGACTAAAATAACCAGTGTATGCCAAAGTGAAACTAAATGGTGTAAACTCTTGAACAATTAACAGATAGTTTAACAAACTATCAGGAAGCTAAAATGCTTTGAATGGAAAGGGAGAACTAGTGGGAGGGAGTAGATGAATGGAGAAGGAAATACTGGATATATGCAGTCATAATACTCAAATCAATTACCAACCAGCCAACAAAAAGTAGGCCTGGAGGTAGCTTAAGTGGTAGTGCATGTGCTAACCATGAGCAACCCTCAGCAACCCTGAAGTCTCTATCAGCAAAAAAATGGCAAACAAGTTACAATATCACACAAAATACATAAAAATAACAATCCTACGATTCACATTAAATTCAGTGAGATAAATAACATAGCTACTTCATTTGTGCTTTTCTCCAATAATCTTTTCAATCTATCAAATAAACCTTAAGTCCTGGAACATTAGCAGCGATTTAAAAAAAAAAAAAAAGTATTTCAAAAATAAGTCCTGCTGGGTGTTGGTGGCTCACTCCTGTAATCCTAGCTACTCAGGAGGCTGAGATCTGAGGATCACAGTTCAAAGCCAGCCGGGGCAGGAATGTCTGTGAGTCTCTCATCTCCAATTAACAACCAGAAAACCGAAAGTGGCACTGTGGCAAGTAGAGCACTTGCCTTGATCTGAAGAGCTGAGGAACAGCACCCAATCACACAGTTCAAGACCCCCAACTGATTAAATAAATAAATAAATAAAAATAAGTCCTTAAATGTTAGCAGTAATAGAAACAAATATTACGTTAGCAGTAATAGAAACAAATATTTATTTTAAAAAGAGTCACACACACACACACACACACACACACACACA
>NW_012268695.1:6324-8287 GCF_000151885.1 Dipodomys ordii
GCTAGCCTTGAGCTGAAGAGCTGAGGGACAGCGCCCAGGCCCAGAGTTCAGGCCCCACGACTGGACCCCCCCCCCAAAAAAAGACAAAGCCCAGCTTTTTACTGACTATAAGAAATGTACCTTACTGGTAACACAGCTTTAAAGTGAAAAGATGCAAAAAGATATTTCAACCAAATAGAGACCAAAAGCAACCAGACAGTCTTTTTAACAAGTGTTAGAACTGAATGTCCACATGTGGAAAACTAAAACTATATCCCAATCTCTCACTCTATACAAACATCGACTCAAAATGAATCAAAGGTCTTACTTTAAGACCAGAAACTTTGAAACCACTTAGAGGAAAATACAAAAGAAATACTTTAAGGTCTTTCTAAATAAGACTCCACTACTCAGAAAATAAGAGCAAAAATTGTAACGAATTCTGATTGCTTGTCTATCAAGTCCAAGATCCTGAGACCAAACCCCACTACTGCCAAAAAATATATAAGGTTCTACATAGCAATATAATAAAGAGAGTGAAGAGATGACCTACAGAACAGGAGACAATGTTTGCAAGATATTCATCTGACAAGGGGATTAATATCCAGAATATATAAAGAACAAAAATTAAACAGTAAACAATTTAATCAACAAATTGGCCAGTGAACTAAACAAACAATTCATAAACACATATGTACAATGGCCAGAAAATACGTTCAACATCCTGAGCCTTCAGGGAAATACAAACCAAAACTACAGTGAGATTCTACTTCACTCCAGTTAGAATGGCTATCATCAAGAAAATAAATATAGGGGCTGGGAAGGTGGCTCAGTGGTAGAGTGCTTGTCTTGTGTGCATGAGGCCCTGGGTTCGATTCCTCAGCACCACATAAGCAGAAAAGGCCGGAAGTGGCACTGTGGCTCAAGTGGTAGAGCACTGGCCTTGAGCTGAAGAGTTGAGGGACAGCACCCAGGCCCAGAGTTCAAGCCCCAAGACCGACAAAAATAAATAAATAGAAACAAATGCCTGGATCATTCTATGAAGCCATTCTATGAACTCATTCTATGAATCCATTATTGCACTCATTCTAAAATGTATATGTATATATATATGTGTGTGTGTATATATAAAATATATAGAGTAATAAAATTTCTATACAGAGCATTAAGATGAGAGAAAGAAATTAAAGGGTTACAAACAGGGAAAGAAGTCAAACCATCCCTATTTGCAGATGATATGATCCTATACCTGTAGGACACTTAAAACTCCATACCAAAACAAACTCCTAGAGCTAACAAAGACCTTCAGTAACATTGCAGGATACAAAAATCAACACACAAAAAACAGTAGTTTTTCTGTACACTAACAACAAAAAGAAGGAAATTAAAAGAATAACTCCACTGCCAATAGCTGCATAAAATAACAGTAATTAGAAATAATCCTAACCAAGAAGTTAAAGGACTTCAATGATGAAATTTACAAAACCTTGAAGAAGACAACAGAAATGGAAAGATTTCCTATGAATATGGAGTCGCAGAATACTGGGACACACACATTACACATACGTTATAATGTACCTAATTTCTTTCAATATTTCCACTTTAGCTGCCAGATTTTTCATTCTGGTACCCACACGAGTCTTCCGAGTACTTTCTAAATGTTTAGTCAAATCCATAGTAGTTGCTTTCTCTTGCTGAAATAAAAGAACAAACATTCGAATAAATACCAAATGGGAATGTATATTCCTATTATTATTTAAAGGATTTTAGGTATACTTAAAAAACTTGTAAAGGTTCACACCTATAATCCTCAGGCTGAGCTCTGAAGCAAAGCCAGCCCAAGCAGGAAAGTTTGTGAGATTCTTTTTTTTTGTTTTGTTTTGTTGGGTCCGGTCGTGGGGCCTGAACTCTGGGCCTGGGCGCTGTCCCTCAGCTCTTCAGCTCAAGGTTAGCGCTCTACCACTTGAGCCCAGTACCACTTCCG
>NW_012268695.1:10961-12083 GCF_000151885.1 Dipodomys ordii
ATTCCTCAGCACCACATAAGCAAAAAGAAAAAAGCCGGAAGTGGCGCTGTGGCTCAAGTGGTAGAGTGCTAGCCTTGAGCTGAAGAGCTGAGGGACAGCGCCCAGGCCCAGAGTTCAGGCCCCACAACCGGACCAAAAAAAAAGAAAGAAACAGAAAAGCATTCCAAGATCCAAAAAAGTAAATAATATTGGTGCTAGAATGGAAGCAGAGCTCAAGTAGTAGAGAGCAAATAAAGATGAGTAAGAGTACAAAGCCCTGAGTTCAAGTTTCAGTAAAGTCAAGTAATAGTAAGGACTAAATATACTTACTTTTTAAAATGTATAATAGTATAGACAGTAGAAATTAGACCTATGTAGGAGTCCTTAACTATTTTTGTGACATGGGCTCTCATCAATTTGGTGAAATATCTGTACTCTCTTGGAATGTTTTTCAATGTAGTAAATACATAGCATTATACAAAGAAATGATCTCAGTTATAACAACACTCAAAGAGCCCTTGGGCCTGAAAGAATACAACCAGAGAGGCAGGGAGACTCCAAACTGTACATACACAAGAATCACCAACCAATCATCACTATATTAAATAAGAAGGGGGGTGTTCTAACCCACAAAACAACAAAATATCTAAGTTAACAAAAATATAGATGTAGTAAAATTTTCAAAGCATAAAATTTAGAAATATATTAGCCGAGTGTTGTAGTGGCTAATATCTGTAATCCTAGCTACTCAGAAGGCTGTGATCATGGTTCAAAGCCAGCCAATACAGAAAAGTCTGAGACTCTCATCTCCAATTAACCAGCAAAAAGCCAGAAGTAGAGCTGTGGCTCAAATGGTAAAGTGCCAGTCTTGAATAAAAAAACTTAAGAGACGGTGCCCAAGCTCTGAATTCAAGCCCTAGGTACAAAAAAAAAAAAAAACAATTTAGAAACACAATCAAGAATTAGTGGCACATGCTTGTATTCCCAGCACACTGGAGATTTATACAAGATGATCACAAGTTCAAAGACAGCCTAGACTACATTGTAAGACCCAGCCTCAAAAAAAAATCAGAAATGGGGCTGGGAAGGTGGCTCAGTAGTAGAGCGCTTGCCTTGCATGCTCGAGGCCCTGGGTTCGATTCC
>NW_012268696.1:0-1107 GCF_000151885.1 Dipodomys ordii
CCCCCCCACCCTGCCTAAATTGTAAAGTTCGTTTTTGGACATAGCATCTTGTACATCTGATTGTTACAATCTGTAAATGGAGTCTTAAAAACAAAAGAGCTAGTTACTGCTGGCCACCGGTAGCTTATGCTGTGTTCCCAGCCATCCAGGGGGCTGAGACTGAAGGACAGCACTCCAAAGCTCGCCTAGGCAGACAAATCTGAGAGACTCTTATTTCCAATGAATGCGCAAAAAGCTGCAAGTGGAGGTGTGGCTCAAGTGGTAGAGCAGTACCCTTGAGCAACACAGACAACAAAAACTCCAATCAAGGGCATGAGTGCTGAGTTCACTAACCAGGACCAGCATACACTCGAAACGCCCACTGCTGAGCTAGAGCCAGAGCTGAGGAAGGCAGGGCTGTCCGCGTGCTTCCGGCTGCAGGGAGGGAAGCCAGCACCCAGCACCCGGGACAGGGCTTTGTCATCTGTTAACCACAGCCTTCACACCACAATTCAATTAGGGGGGATTTCAGTGCAGAAACGCCCCTGAGGAGCAGCTCTTCCGCTTCGGAAGCGGCCGAGGCCCGCGCAGTCCCTGTGTGTCTGAAAGCCTGAGTAAAGGCCACGTGTTGCAGCCGGAATATTTTAGTCTTGGGATATTATTTATGCTGAGATGGGAGAGTTCCTGGGGGGGCTGGAGAGGCGTTAAACCCCGCCCCTCCCCGGGGTCTTCTCCTTCCCCAGAGCTGTGTGTGGCTGACTGCGCTCCCCCAGCCCTGGGCGAGCTCTTGGCTTCCTCCCCGCCTGCAAGAAACCGGCTTTCTGCTGCTTGAGACGCATTAGAAATGAACAAAACCGCGTGTCTGAATCCTGATCAGGCATTAGCGACTCCTGGGCTTTGTGCTCCCAGTGGGCTGGGTGCCAGGAAGAGAAGACTCACTGGGCTGGAAGGTGAATCCTTGGGGGCTCCCAAGAGCCTCGTGACTCTTGCTTGACTCTTGGATCTGTCAGTAGAATGGTCACGTTGATGCTGTGCCCTTTCTTTCTTTCTTTCTTTCTTTCTTTCTTTCTTTCTTTCTTTCTTTCTTTCTTTCTTTCTTTCTTTCTTTCTTTCTTTCTTTCTTTCTTT
>NW_012268696.1:5502-9161 GCF_000151885.1 Dipodomys ordii
AGAGAGAGAGAGAGAGAGAGAGAGAGAGAGAGAGAGAGAGAGAGAGAGAGAGAGAGCATGAGCTGATCATTGGTACTGAGAGGAGAGGGATGTTTTGCTGTATTTCCTATGCTTTGTGTTTTGTTTAAGAGCATTTGCACCTTTTCAAGGCCCTTCATAGAACTGGCTCATGTGAGAGCTGGCCTGCGAGGGTCTGGAGCCCGGGGTGGGCCTCCCTGGCAGGCCCGCAGCCAGCTGCCCAGGCCCACGTCTAGCTGCTTGCTGGGCTGAGCGGTACAGGGCCGGAGTCTGCTTCACAGGCAGCTGACTCAGGGTGTGCGAAGCTGGGGAGGCCCAGGAAGATGAGGAGCAGCAGGACGAGAGGCCATCTCTTCTCTTCTCGTAAGGACGGAGGCCTAGGGACCGAGGCAGGGCCTGGCAGCTGGCCCGCAGCCGAGCAGGGCAGACTTGACCTTTAACCTTCACTGCTGTTCCTCAGGGAAGGACCTGCTGAGAGGATTTGGAGGATTCGACCCCAGGGCTTGTGTTGTGACAAGAAGGAGGGGTGGGCCTGGAGGGGAAGGGAGCAGAGGGGAGGAGAGAGGGGACAGAGGAGGAGGGAGAGCAATGCAGCCGGGCTTCACCCCCTCTTCCCGCTCCCCTTGGGTCTGGTGGGCAGGAAATGAAGCGGGGCCGCTGGGAGCTGGTGATGGATGGCCGGAGGGGCCTCTCCCTCCATGCGCCGCGTCGGCTCACACGGAGCGGGCTCTGCAAGCCCCCGTCTGCGAACCACAGGGGCTGGGCTTGGGTTCTCAATCAAGCATTTCCCTCTTCACTGCCTTTGGTGTCTGGGAAGTGCTTAAGCACCGAGTCAAGGGGGGAATTGGAGTTTGTACTTAGGTCAGTAGAGCGTAAGCCCTGCTGTGGCCTTAGGCAAATGGTGCTGCCCTTTGCACATTCTGTCTTCTCTTTCCCCCCTGTGTGTGTGTCTGTGTGTGTATGTGCGTGTGCGTGTGCACGGGGGCGGGTGTCCTGTGTGTGTGTCTGTGTGTGTATGTGCGTGTGCGTGTGCACGGGGGTGGGTGTCCTGTGTGTGTGTCTGTGTGTGTATGTGCGTGTGCGTGTGCACGGGGGTGGGTGTCCTGTGTGTGTGTGTGTGTGTATGTGCGTGTGTGTGTGCACGGGGGCGGGTGTCCCTTTCCTGTGGATAACTCAGCGTGGCTGTTCCCTTCCTGACGTGGAGCCTGTGTCTAGTTGAGATGCTCGTCTCTGGAGCCGTCAGTGCGCTCATTTCCGCAGCACCGTGTGTGTGTGTGTGTGTGTGTGTGTGTGTGTGTGTGTGTCTGTGTGTGGTGCAAAGCATGTGGCGTGAACGCTGTGAGCCCCCGAGGAAGAGCTGGAGCCTCCCCCGGGTCACTGGAGGGTGAACTGTGTCCGTGCAGCTCTCGAGTCCCCACGCCGTGGTCCAGCCGGAGCTTGCAGGGCTGCGCGGGGCCGTGGCCATCCGTGACATCTGCAAATCTTTCCCTCTTCAATAATGAGTCCCAGGCAATTTCTGAACTCCAAAGCCTTCCTGGGACAAGAATCTAGTTTCTTGTAGAAATGGACTCAGGAGGGGATTGAACTCTTTTTCCCTCTTTAGGAAATAAGAGGATTAAAAATCTTAATTCTGAGGCAGGCACTGGTGGCTCACGCCTGTAATCTTAGTAATCTTAGCTCTACATAGGAGGCTGAAATCTGAGGATCACAATTCAAAGCCAGCCCGGGCAGGGAAGTCTGTGAGACTCTTATGGCCAGTGAACCAATAAGAAGTTGGATGTAGAATTGTGGCTCAAGTGGTAGAGCACCAGCCAGCTTCGAGCAAAAATAGCTTAGGGACAGCACCTAGGCCCTGAGTTCAAACTCTCATGTCACATCTGGGAAAAAAAGAAATGAGTATGAAAACTCTTAGTTTCAGTGTGGTTGTGGTGTAAAGGAAGAGCCTGGCTCAAACTCGATCTTGGGCAAACCCTCCAATTTCTAAGGACTAGAATGAGACTGATGGTAGCTTTTTATTTCTTTTTGTGATTTTTTTTTTTTTTGTCGGCCGTGGGACCTGAACTCTGGGCCTGGGCACTGTCCCTCAGCTCTTCAGCTCAAGGCCAGCGCTCTACCACTTGAGCCACAGCGCCACTTCTGGCTTTTTCCGCTTAGGTGGTGCTGAGGAATCAAACCCAGGGCCTCATGCATGCAAGGCAAGTGCTCTGAGCCACCTTCCCAGCCCCAAGCTTTTTATTTCATTTGCTCACGCTGGAGGTGAACTAGAGCGCAGTAGGCAAGGACTCTTGCCACTTGAGCCACACTCTTAGCTCTCTTGTTTTATATTTTGTTCTTGAGATAGAATCTCACTACCTTTGCCTGGGTCTGCCTTGGGCTCATGATATTCCTGCCTCTGCCCCTGAGTAACTGGATTACACAGTTGTGCCAGTGTGCCCAGCTTTGATGCGTTACCTTTAGAGAGTACTAGAAGCATCAAATGGGATATTTGGAAAGCGCGAGGAAGGGCCTGGGACACTGCAGCTGCTCAGTTGGCGGAAGTTCTTCTGGTCGTCCTCTAGACAATTAGAAATCGTGGTGACTTAAGGACGCAGACGCCACATGCATCCAGCGCTGCTGGAACCGAGGGCTGGTACTGTAGTGACTTCAAATAACAGAAATGGATTCTGTCCGTCCTGGAGGAGCGAGGCCTGTACGCCCTAGTAATCATGCACGCACAGCCCCTCCCTGCCCTTCCCGCTGTGGGGTGCTGGAACTCCTGGCTTGCACCATGTCGCTCCTGTCTCTGTCTCCGTCTTTCTGGGAACTTCTCTGTGGAGCCTGTGTCTTCTCATCTTTGTCTCTTACAAGGCCTTTGTTATTGGATTTGGGGCCCGCTTGGTTAATGTAGGATGACCTCATTGCAAAAGCCTTAATTACATCTGCGAAGACCGTATTTTGAAATCAGGTCACATTGAGAGGCGTCCGGGATTACAAGTTGGCTTTGCCGTTCAGGGGTCACCGTGCAGCCCATGCAGCCTTTGTGAGGAAAGCTGCTTGTTTGGAGTTCTCTGCTCCCTGGCAGCGCCTCCCATGTCTGCAGCCTCCATGTCTGCGGCCTCCCGTGCCTGCAGCCTCCTATGCCTGTGGCCTCCATGTCTGCAGCCTCCATGTCTGCAGCCTCCTGTGCCTGCGGCCTCCATGTCTGCAGCCTCCCATGCCTGCAGCCTCCATGTCTGCAGCCTCCCATGCCTGCTGTCTGCAGCCTCCCATGCCTGCGGCCTCCATGTCTGCAGCCTCCCGTGCCTGCGGCCTCCCGTGCCTGCGGCCTCCATGTCTGCAGCCTCCCATGCCTGCAGCCTCCATGTCTGCAGCCTCCCATGCCTGCAGCCTCCATGTCTGCAGCCTCCCATGCCTGCGGCCTCCATGTCTGCAGCCTCCCGTGCCTGCGGCCTCCATGTCTGCAGCCTCCCATGCCTGCGGCCTCCATGTCTGCAGCCTCCCGTGCCTGCGGCCTCCATGTCTGCGGCCTTCCGTGCCTGCGGCCTCCATGTCTGCGGCCTCCTGTGCCTGCAGCCTCCATGTCTGCGGCCTCCCGTGCCTGCAGTCTCCATGTCTGCGGCCTCCCGTGCCTGCGGCCTCCATGTCTGCAGCCTCCATGTCTG
>NW_012268697.1:0-1067 GCF_000151885.1 Dipodomys ordii
CCGACGACGCCGGCCAGGGGGCCTCCGCTTCCCCCAGCCCCGGGGAGGGCCGCAGGTCCGACCCCAGGACGCGGCAACCCCCGCCTCGCGACCCACAGGCCCCGTTCGGCCCCCGTTCCACGACCCCTTCCGTTCCGCGACCTCCGCGATCCGCGATCTCCCCGGCTCCCGGCCCTAAGTACCACAACCCCGCGACCCCGAGCCCGCGGGCGGCGGCGTTACCTGTGGCGCGGCGGTCGGTCCGGCCCGACACAGCAACGCGAGAGCCAGGCGCTAGGACTCCGGAGCACCGCGGCCGCCGGCCGCCGCCACCACAATCACAACACCGCCGCCGCCTCCCGGAGAGGGGCGGGGCCGGACTTAATGCTGGGGCCGCGGGACCGTCCCGGCCTCTTCCAGGGAATGGGACTGGGCATGCGCTGAGCGCCTCAGGCGCGCGTCCGAACCACCCGCGCGCATGCCGAAGTCAACAAGGCCTGGGGACGCCGTCGTTTGGCTCCACCCGCTTCGGGGTGGCTCCGCCCCCAAGCCCAAACCACGCGAGGCCTAGAACCGGGGACGACAAGGGTGGGAGGAGCTCCGGGCCTCGGCCTCCCCGCCCCCTTCCCCGCGGCGGGCCAGCCCCGCGACGCGTCACGCCACGCCGCGTGCGGCGGGCTGTTCCGGGGATGCCGGGCACCGAGCCCTGCCCTCGGCACTCCACCGCGTTCGGTGCGGGTCTCCCGCCCCCGGCGGATCGTTCCCGAGGCGCTTTCTGGAAATGGGAGGCGATCCACCGCTGACTCGCTCTCCGCAGGGTTCGGGGGCGGGCCGAGGGGCGCTGGGCGCCCGTTCGGGTTCGCTGTGGTGAGTTTTCCTGGATCAGTGTTGCCAGAGCCACTTGAAGCCAGGGGTGGTGGTAACTTCCCGGAGGGTGAGGCAGAAGGGTGGGCGAGTTGGAGTTCTGCCTGGACTACATCACGACTGCCTTTCTCAGAAAACAACAACAAACCTTACCACCTTGCACGCCAGAAGTGCCCCCAAGGCCGCGGAGCGCGCCAGTGCGCTCCCCCCCCCACCACTCCCTC
>NW_012268697.1:11791-13556 GCF_000151885.1 Dipodomys ordii
TTAGAGTTCTTGATTATAGCCATTCTAACTGGGGTGAGGTGGTATTTCAATGTTGTTTTGATTTGCATTTATTTGATTTGCATTTCTTTTATGTCTAGAGAGGTTGAGCATTTCTTCATTGGCCATTCTTATTGCCTCTTCACAGAAGTTTCTCTTTAAGTCTTTAGCCCACTTATTTATTGCCAGCCCAAATTTTTTTGTTTCTTTGGTATCTCCTCCCCCACCCCCCACTACGGTATAACCCGTGTTTTCACTGTATTTTATTCCAATGCCCTGTATCTTGTATATACATTTTTCTAATTTGGGGAGGGGAAGGGAAAAACAAAATGCTTAAATAGGGATTATAGGTTGCCCCATTGTAACAATGAGATGTACAAGACACTATGTTGAAAACGAACTGTACAACTTTGGGGGGTTGCTGGGTGGGGAGAGTAGTTGTGGAGGTGGGGAAGGAAGGGAATGGTAGGGGAAAAACAAAGGAGGCAACAATGCTTGATAAAAAATATACTCATTACCATATTCATGTAACTGTAACCCCCCTGTACAGTGTTTTTACAATAAAAAAAACATATTCTAAAAAAAGAGCTAAGGGGCAGTGCCCAGGCCCAGACCTCAAGCCCCACAACCAATAAAAAAAGAGTCTTAGGACTTTCCTGCCTGGGCTGGCTTTGAACCAGGATCCACAGATGTCAGCCTCCTGAGTAGCTAGGATTACAGGCATGAACCATGCTTGCCTGTCCTTAGTCTATGTTCTGCTGTTGTCACCCACTTCACATGTTGAAGTCAATCAGAGGCAGGCTTGATAGTGCATGCCTATAATCCTAGCATTAAGGAGACTGAGGCAAGAGAATCCCAAGTTCAAGATTACCCTGAGCTATATAGATCTTATTTCAGAAAGAAAAAAAAAAACACTTCCAAATGAGGAGATCTGACAACTAAAGAAACTTGCAAAAGAAATAGACCTAAATCTTTAAACCAGTGGATCTCAGAGTATAGTCTAGTATCAGTGCAAATTCTTGGGACTGCACCTTATGTAACAAGATCTCCGGGTGATTCTGATACATGCTTAAAGTCAAGAACCATTGGTTCAAACACCAACCATACTTATGAGATATATTCCTTATCTTCATAATTTCCAATTCACAGCAATGAAAATAGGCAGAAAATAAGCTTCCTTTTGCAAAAAATACTTATTTGTTTATATGTTTATAATATTTCGGTCTAAGCAAAGTATACACACTGTCCATGGACTGACTCCAGTATTTCTTACTCTATGAGCCTTTCTCAATCCTTTGGGCACAATATGGTATTACAATGCAACTGTTGATATTTGCCATAGAAAATGCTATTTGTGCTTGAGGATATGACAGAAAAGACTGCACAAGCAGTACTTCTCAATTGGAACATGGCCCTAAATTTGGGGCTACTGTTGCTATACTGAACCTTAACCTTTAGTAGCTCTTCTTTACTTGTTCTTTTGGGAATTTCCACACACATACAATGTTAATAAAAGACCCATGTAGTTTTCTAACATTTCCTAGCTATTTTATATTATCTGTAACTTCCTAGTACTTTCAGAAACCGTAAAAACTTTACATGGTCCTTAAATAATTTCATTTCTGAGACAGAACAAATGTGAGTACACCTTATTTTGTTGTGTTTACCACTTCTCAGTATTACTACTTCTAAGTATTCTCAGCAAAATAGCAAAAAGCATTAAAGTTTAATTTTTATTTTTTTTGGATCCAGTCGTGGGGCCTGAACT
>NW_012268697.1:18366-19872 GCF_000151885.1 Dipodomys ordii
CACCACATAAGCAGAAAAAGCTGGAAGTGGTGCTGTGGCTCAAGTGGTAGAGCACTAGCCTTGAGCTGAAGAGCCCCAAGACTGGAAAAAAAAAAACCATGAGCAAAAAGAATTTTAGAAATAGTTTGCATCCTCAATGCTCTGCTACTTTGGTAAGTAAAGGTCCTATGTCATTTCCAAATATACTTTTTCCCTTGATTATGTTCCAGGATGAATGCCACCTAATTTACTTTCTGCAGCCTGAGCCACACTCTGTTCTGCTCTCTTTGCCTTAATCATGACAAATGGATTCGAGATGTGTCACTTCTCCTTATCACTGTGTATTAATCCTTACATCTGTGCTACCCATCCCATGGCTAGCTATGGACTCAAGTACCCATTAATTCTGGTATCAAAGTCCATTTAGGTCTATGGTAACAGAATACTAGAGACAGACCCAACAACTTATGAATGAAAATTCATTTCTGGAGACTGATGGGAGATTAAAGCAGTAGCAGACGCAGTCTTAATACAGGGTCCACTTCCTAATTCATGCATAGCACATTTTGTGTGTGTGTATGTGCACACACACACACACACACACAGAGGCATGCTTGTGTGCATAGGGGACCAATGATCTCCCTGCTCTGATAAGGACACTAATCTCATTCATGGGAGCTCTGTACCCATAAGTAGTTACTTCCCAAAGGCACCACGTCTTCACACCATCCCATAAGATTAGAAAATTCTAACATACAAAGTTAGGGTACACCAACACTCAAGTCTATAGCACATGACTCTGGTGGTAACCTGAACTATACATTTCAGAAAGAAAAAAAGATGTATTATTTGATTTCAAACAGGTGATCTCCTTGATTTCTCAGATTTCTGTTTGAAATACTTTTTTTCCTGACTCTTGAATATGCAGACTTGTGTCTTGTGTTAAAGATGCTCATTCTCACTGCCTCTCACTCTTAGAATGAGAGTCCAGAGTCCTGAGAAATTCCAATCTGCCCTACATGACTTTGGTGGTTCTGGCATAGGCTGTTCACTGTGCACATTGACCATTAGTATCAGTACTGATAATCTGTTGTAAGCATTCTAAACAGATGACAATTTTCTCAAGGCTCCACTTGAATCAAATATTTATATTGATATATAGAAAAGCTTTTGATGTACACTTTATTTTTAACTTTAATTCTGTGTGTGTGTGTGTGTGTGTGTGTGTGTGTGTGTGTGTGTGTGTTAGTATTAGAGCTCAAACTCAGGGCCTAAATGCTGTCCTTCAGCTTTCTCACTCAAGGCTGGTGTTCTACCACTAGTGCCATAGCTCCACTTCCAGCTTTTTAGTGGTTAATGGACTTTTCTGCCTGGAATGGCTTTAAACCATGGTCCTCAGATCTCAGACTTCTTTTTGGGGGGGGGGCGGAATCCGGTCGTGGGGCCTGAACTCTGGGCCTGGGTGCTGTCCCTCAGCTCTTCAGCTCAAGGCTAGTGCTCTACCACTTGAGCCACAGCACCACTTCC
>NW_012268698.1:0-1105 GCF_000151885.1 Dipodomys ordii
CTAGCCTTGAGCTGAAGAGCTGAGGGACAGTGCCCAGGCCCAGAGTTCAGGCCCCACGACCGGACCCCCCCCAAAAAAGTAATATATATATATACATATATATATGTATATATATAAATGTATATGCACATAGATATGTATGTTGTTTATCAATAAACAAATATTTATCAAATCCCTTCTGGTATATAACCTCATAAAAATTCTACATCAATATTAATCTTCTTTGATTATAGTTTTATTATCACTAAGTAGTTGTACAAAAAGGTTACCATTCAATATGTCAGTTTATGAATGCACTGCATCTTGACAATATTAGTCCTCGAAAGCTCTGTATTGCAGTATTATGAGCTAACAATCATCTGAATGTTGTTAATGTAATAAAAAGTATAAGGTGTTTCTCTAATTATTTCAATATAATTACTTAATGTGTGAAAAATCTGACTTCCCAAGAAAGATTTCTAATATCCATGGGCAATGACTGAATCTCATGCCATTACATACCCAGAAAACAGTCAATAGTCACCGAAGTGTAAAGGCAGCCAACTGGGGACAAAACAAGGCAAATATTTGATTCTGTGTAGGCTTATTTGTATCTTGATTAGGAAAAAAATCATAATGAATGTTTTATTTATTGCATATTCTACAGATGTGTGATGTTCCAGTGCTTTCTTCAGATATTCAGCATGTCTACATTTTTCTCACTTAGAGGCTAAAGCAAGTTACATAGCATTTGAAAAAAAAAAAGACCTTCTCATGGTCTTGCATTCTAGTTTTTTTCTGGCTTTTGATAAATATTTATCTGGCCCTTCATAATGACCTCCAAATAACTTCACTTGACTATCTGCTTGCAGAAATTACACAAATAATTTCAAAAGCAGTATTTGTGTAATAATGAAGCTACTGTAATACCCACACTCAACCTTCACCCTGAGTAATATCAGCACATACGCATCCTTCCTCAGAGGCCCTCAAAACACTTAGTTATTTCTTTCTTAATCTAAAATGAGTTAAAATTTAGATATTTAAGCCAGGTGCTGGTGGCTCATGCCTGTAATCCTAGCTACTCAGGAGGCTGAGATCTGAGGATCGAGGTTCAAAGCCAGCC
>NW_012268698.1:2875-9562 GCF_000151885.1 Dipodomys ordii
GTGGGGCCTGAACTCTGGGCCTGGGCGCTGTCCCTCAGCTCTTCAGCTCAAGGCTAGCACTCTACCACTTGAGCCACAGCGCTACTTCCGTCTTTTATCTTTTTGCTTATGTGGTGCTGAGGAATCGAACCCAGGGCCTCATGCATGCAAGGCAAGCCCTCTACCACTGAGCCACCTTCCCAGCCCTGGATGGATTATTTTCTAGTATATAATTCTCATATTAATCAATTTTCAGTGCACATCTGCTACTATTCAAAATATCCTCTATACATTTGCTCTTTCTAAAGTACAGAATAAAAATAGAACTAGCAGAACTTGTGGCTTCTTTTCCCCCCTTTTTCACATATTACAGAATAACCTTTTAATATACCAAAAATAAATCAGTTGAGGAAAATGCACCAAACACAAACTCTCACTAGAATGACTTCAGAGCTAAGGATTACTCATAAGCATTCTGTTTGCCAAGCTTTTATGTAAAACATCTGTAAGAAATCCTACTTGCCATTATCTTGCCTTCCTATGTTTTCCTATAAGGATCCCCACTACTCTTTCAAAACTTTAGCAATAGAATAAATAGGGAGGCAGGCACTGGTGACTCATGCCTGTAATCCTTGCTACTCAGGAGACTGAGATTTGAGAATCATGGCTCAAAGCCAGACCAGGAAGAAAAGTCCCTGAGACATTTATCTTCAATTAATCACCAGAAAACTGGATGTGGAACTGTGGCTCAAAGTGGTATAGCACTAGCCTTTAGCAAAAGAGCTCAGAAACAGTGTCTAAGCCTTGAGTTCAAGCCCCATAACTAAAAATAAAAAAGGAAAACAGAGGAAAGTCTGGAAGTCTGGTAAAGTGATAAGACTGACAAATTCTGTGTGTGTGTGTGTGTGTGTGTGTGTGTGTGTGTGTGTGTGTGTGGCCTAGGTTTGAAATCAGGGCCTAGTTACTATATCTGAGCTGCTTTTGCTTAAGGCTAGCACTCTACCTCTTGAGCCTTATAGCTCCATTTCTAGCTTTTTGATAATTTATTGGAGATAAGAGTTTCACAAACTTTCCTGTCTTGGCAGGCTTCAAACCATGATCCTCATATCTCAGCCTCCTGAGTTTTTAGCTTTAAGAACAAAGAGCTATGTTCACAGTCTTTTCCCTTACACCTTCAGAATCCATACTGAGGGCTGGGAAGGTGGCTCAGTGGTAGAGCACTTGCCTTGCATGCCTGAGGCCCTGGGTTCGATTCCTCAGTACCACATAAGCAAAAAGAAAAAAGCTGGAAGTGGCGCTGGGGCTCAAGGGGTAGAGTGCTAGCCTTGAGCTGAAGAGCTGAGGGACAGCGCTCAGGCCCAGAGTTCAGGCCCTACGACCGGACCCCCAAAAAAACCCAACAGAATCCATACTGATTCATATATTTCTGAATATATCAAGTCCTTTCCCCCACATTTACCTTCATCTTCCTTTCTTTATTTATGTGTTTATTTATTTATTTTAGGCAGGATCTCCCTATGTTATGCAAGCTATCTTTGAATTCATGGGCCGGAGCAACCTTCCTGCCTCAGCTGACTGAGTATCTAGAACTACTCAGAAAGTGCTACCTTCTAGTAAAAGACAAAGAGGTAGAGTGGCTGTACCATTTTCTAGCGATTATTTCTTCTACTATAAACATCTTCTCCTTCCTGTTTTCTAGGCAATCTACTCTGTTTTCAAAAGCCAGCATAGCTGTAAGCTTCCAGGTTAAGTATCTCCAGTTCCTCAGTCAGCACTACTTGCCTTGTTCTCTCTGTTTGCAAAGAGATTTGTTCAGACAATGACAGTCCTCTTCTATTTTTATTGTTCCTATCTTTATTTGAGTGAAAAAGGAGTACAGGTCATTTTTATTATCTTCTTTATATTTTTCTTTTTATATTTTAACTTCCTACAATTTTGTTTTGTTTGGTGCCACTAGTAATGGGGATAAAAGTCAGAGCCTTGCAATCTTTCTTACTGTTTTGCTAAAGGCAGGTTCTCTACCACATGAGCCATATCTCCACATGTGGCTATTTGCTGGAGCTAAGAGGCTCATGGATTTTTCTGAGTAGCTAGGATTACAGATGTGAGCCACCAGCACCTGGCTCCTACAATGTATTTTTAAATTTTAAGTGTTATTTCAAAATAGTTCAGAACAAAGAAAATGAAAATATGCACAATATAAAGAAATGCAAAAATTAATGTAAAGTGTGTTCATTGTCCAAAACCATCCCTGGTTGTTAAGGAAATGCAAATAAAGACAACCCTGAGATACCACCTTACCCCAGTCAGAATGGCCCACATCCACAAGTCAGCCAATGACAAATGCTGGAGGGGATGCGCAGAAAGAGGAACCCTATTACACTGCTGGTGGGAATGTACACTAATACAACCACTTTGGAAAGCAGTCTGGAGGGTCCTCAGAAAGCTAAATATTGACCTCCCTTATGACCCAGTCATACCACTTCTAGGCATCTATCCTGAACAACAGGAACCAATATACAAGGACACGTGCACCTCCATGTTTATTGCAGCACTGTTCACAATAGTTAGGATATGGAAACAACCCAGATGCCCCACCACAGATGAATGGATCCAAAAATTGTGGTATCTATACACAATGGAATATTATGCAGCCATTAGAAATGACAAAATAATGGCATTTGCAGGGAAATGGTGGAGCTAAAAGAAATCATGTTGAGTGAGGTACGCCAAGAGCAAAGAGACAAACGGTACATGGTCTCCCTGATAAGTGAATGCTAAATCCAAAATGTTAAGTGATACACAAAATTAAGAGGACTTAAGAAACAAAGAACTTCCACTCATCTGGTTAAACCACTGCTAAATAACCCCATGCTGCTGATCACATGTATGGTGTGTATGTGTACGCCGTTATATGTTATAGACCGTGATAGACAATTTGCTCCAGGAAAGTTAGAATGAGTTTGTAACTTTAAATGAGCATCACTATCCCACAATACTGTGAAATTTGGGAAATTATGTAATCACTTAATCACAATTAAAAAAAATAAAACCACCAGAAAACTAGAAGTGGCGCTATGGCTCAAGTGGTAGAGGATGAGCCTTGAGCTGAATTGCTCAGGGACAGCTCCCAGGCCCAGAGCTCAAGCCCCATGACTGACAAAAAAAAAAAAAGAGAGAGATCTTTCATGCAATTGTTTCTAACATATTTATAAGGTTATGTCTTTGTTGCTTTGTATGTCCCTTCCCCATGGTATAACCCCTGCTTTCACTGTATTTGATGTTGGTATATGTGGAGGGGAAGGGAAAAAACGAATCATTAAAACAGGGATACAGGAGGACCCATTGCAACAATGAGATGTACAAGTCGTTATGTTGAAAAACGAACTTTACAACTTTGTGGAGGGGGGGAGAGGGGGAGAGGATGGGAAGGGATGGGAAGGGGAAACAAAGGAGGAGGCTACAATGCTTGATAAGAAATGTACTCATTATCTTGCCCATGTAATTGTAACCCCTCTGTACAGTATTTTCACAATAAAAAAGTTTTAAAAAAATTAATGTAAAGTGTGTTCATTGTCCAAAACAAAATTACTTATTAGGTGACTGTTATCAACACTATATCTTAATATTTATTTTTATTTATTTATTTTTTTGGTTGGCCATGGGGCTTGAACTCTGGGCCTGGGCGCTGTCCCTCAGCTCTTCAGCTCAAGGCGAGCACTCTACCACTTGAGCTACAGCGCCACTTCCAATTTTCTGGTGGCTTATTGGAGATAGGAGTCTCACAGTCTCTCCTGCCCGGGCTGGCTTTGAACCGCAATCCTCAGATCTCAGCCTCCTGAGTAGCTAGGATTACAGATGTGAGCCACCAGCACCTGGCTCCTACAATGTATTTTTAAATTTTAAGTGTTATTTCAAAATAGTTCAGAACAAAGAAAATGAAAATATGCACAATATAAAGAAATGCAAAAATTAATGTAAAGTGTGTTCATTGTCCAAAACAAAATTACTTATTAGGTGACTGTTATCAACACTATATCTTAATATTTATTTTTATTTATTTATTTTTTTGGTTGGCCATGGGGCTTGAACTCTGGGCCTGGGCGCTGTCCCTCAGCTCTTCAGCTCAAGGCGAGCACTCTACCACTTGAGCTACAGCGCCACTTCCAATTTTCTGGTGGCTTATTGGAGATAGGAGTCTCACAGTCTCTCCTGCCCGGGCTGGCTTTGAACCGCAATCCTCAGATCTCAGCCTCCTGAGTAGCTAGGATTACAGGCGTGAGCCACCAGTGCCTGGCTTATATCTTAATATTTATTCCTCTAGGTATATTAATATTCTATTTAGTACTGACCTGCAACTTTATGTATATATAATATAGATATGGTATACAGATATTGTATATATATATGTATATATACGTATAGTAATCTGATTTGCAACTGTAAATATATATATAGTTAAGTCAGGTGCTGGTGGGCTCATGCCTATAATCCTAGTCACACAGGAGTGTTAGATCTAAGAATCTTGCTTTGAAGTCAGCCCTGGAAGTGTGGTTGATATGGTAGAGTGACAGTTATGAAGGGGAAAAAATCCAAATGAGAGCACACCGTGCTGAGTTCAAGCCCTGGTACCAGCACACACACACAGACCCCACAGAATATTATATTTGTAAGGTTCACCAAAAGGAGACCGCCATGGGATTCAGGCAGAAAATACTTTATTGTAGAGAAAGCAGATGAAGGCTTGTGGAGAGAAAAGAGCAGAGGGAGGGGAGGGAGGGGCTATGGGTGAGTGGGATTATATAGGGAAAAGTAGGAAGTATGACCACAGCAGACATGGAAGACCTCAGAGCCTGGAGAACCTTTGACTTTGGCTGACTCAGTCAGGTGATCGGCAGTCAGGTGATTACTGGCTTCAGGCAGGTAGAGAAAGAGAAAGCAGGGAGGACACTGTTCTCCCAGGCCGACATAACAAAATTAGATGATATTGTCACTTTATTATATTGTCTGAGTCTAGTAAGTATCCTGAAGCCTTTGGTGGAATAGAAATTAGCTACTTCAGGTACTAAAATTCTGACTGTTTCTGGTAGGTTCCAGCAGATCCACATGGGTGGCTCACAGGAGAATCCTTCCTGAAAACAGCAAAAATGCCTAAGTAGTAAATCCCTCATTTGAACATGTCTCTATGTACCAGACTCTAGGTGATCCATAGATGGTTCTGGTAATGAGTTCTACTATCTTTTCATTTTACAATGGTGAAATTCCTTAGCCATACACAACTGAATCATGTTTCCTATTTTTCATTCATTTTTTGTTGTTGTTATTGTGCCAGTCCTGGGACTTGAACTCTGGTCCTTGAGTTCAAGGACCTTGAACATTATCCTTGAGCTTTTAGCTCGAGGCAGCCATGTTTTTCCACCTGAGCCCACAACTCCACTTCTGGGTTTTTTGTTTGTTTTGTTTTTGGTGCTTAATTGTAGATGAGTTTCTTAGATTTCCCTATCTAGGCTGGCTTTGAACCACAATCTTCAAATCTCAGCATCCGGAGTAGCTAAGATTACAGGCATAAATAACCAGCCATGTAGCTTAATTCGTTTTCATGTATACTCCAAGAATGGTTCCTATATATGAGAGTCTGACTAGTTTGCAAGTCACTTCTGAGGCAGTGCTAAAACAGTGAGGAGAGGCAGTCTGGGGTAGAGCACTTGCCTAGCATGCCTGAAGCTCTGGGCTGCAATCCCATCCACAAAAGGAAAAACAAAACAAAAATGTGATACTTTCTTAACAGATAATTGTCTCCTGGAGGGGGCCTGGCCAGGCTTTGCAGACTGTTCAAGGACGCAGCCTCCCTTGTGTTGGCTCAGCCTGCAAAACCCTCAAGGTGCAAGTCTCTCACTCTTCCGTCTTCATGTTTGCTGTGATCCGTGTTTTCTGTACTCCATGGATTTAGAAAAGAAATAATTTGTAATACTTTGATTTTTTTTCTATTTTCACAAGAAAACTCCGTTATATTTGCTCTCTGCAGCACTAGTTAAAAAACCTTTCTTGGCTATATCCCTGCAGAGGCTTTACTGTTGAACCATTTTAATCTCCCATGGTGAGACATACAATAGCCTTTCCAGCATAGTGTTGCCAATTATCCTCTTAGGAGAAGGGGCTGCGAATCCCTTAAGGTCTGGGACTTAGTGTCAAGATTTAGCATAAATCTGACATATATTAGTCCTGAACAAATACAGTATTTATTTGAATGAAGAAAGAAATGACTGAATATACAGAATACCTTTGAAGGAGCCAAGGAGCATTGGGAAATTTTCTCAAAGGACTTGATAACTATTTCTTGAATTAAAAGTGAAAATCTCTAGCCAGGCGACAGTGTCTCAAGCCTGTAATCCTAGCTACTCAGGAGATTGAGATCTGAGTTTCTCTGTTCAAAGCCAGCCCTGGCAGAAAAGTCCTCCTGAGACTCTTATTTCCAATTAACCATTCAAAACTAAAAGTGGAGCTGTGGTTTAAAGTAGTAGAGCACTAGCCTTGAACAAAGGAGCTCAGGGACAGCATCCAGGCCCTGAGTTCAAGCCCCACAACAAAAAAAGAGAGAGAGGGAGTGAGGGAGGGAGGGAGGAAGGGAAGAAGGAAGGAGGAAGGAAGGAAGGAAGGGAGGAAGGGAGGGAGGGAGGAAGGAAGGAAGGAAGAAAGGAAGGAAGGAAG
>NW_012268699.1:0-1892 GCF_000151885.1 Dipodomys ordii
AGCTCTTCAGCTCAAGGCGAGTGCTCTACCACTTGAGCTACAGCGCCACTTCCGGTTTTCTGGTGGTTTATTGGAGATAGGAGTCTCACGGTCTTTCCTGTCCGGGCTGGCTTTGAACCTCGATCCTCAGATCTCAGCTTCCTGAGTAGCTAGGATTACAGGCGTGAGCCACCAGCGCCCGGCAACCACGGGACTTTTGCGGCCCACCTTTGCCCATCAGAAGTTTTGCCTCTAGAACATTTCTGTGCAGTTTTCCCGCCACCTCCCCACGCACCCCTTCTCTCCTCCCTGTGTTGGAGGTAGCTGCCGGATCCTTGCTCTCTGCCGTCATTTCTCTCCATCTCCACTTTCTTCTCTCCTTGTGCTCTACTCAGAGTTCATTTCCTGGATTTTGCTACTCTACGGCCCTCGACCCTTCACCCCTTCCTCGTTGCAATGTTTGCTTTGACAGTGTTAAGTGTGATTTGCACGAGTGCTTCCTTCTTACTTGGTGTTACCTTTTTTCCTGGCTTTGACTTGTTTGACAAGTGCATCTGCTTCTCTTTTCTCCCAGAAGCCGTGGATTCCAGTAGTTCCAGTGCTTCCTTCTGCTCTTCTCTTCATCTTCCGTCCGTTTGTCTGCATTCCTTGAGTCTGCATGTCTGTTTGCGGGCAGCTTCACTCACTGGAAGAGTGTCTAGTGCCGGTGAATCTGGACCTCGGTTCGTGTTCTCCTGGGGAGAAGCAGCCCTGTAGTAAGCCTCACCTGGGCTGCTCTATAGAACGGTCAAGAAGAAAAAGGGCAACTTTTATTTTTGTAATGTCCTGAAATGATTTCCAAGGAGAAAAGCCCCCATTCCACAGCAAAGACTCGCGAGTAGCCGAGTGGGAGCTGGAGGCCTCCCGAGGAGGCTGGGCTGTGGAGATGGCCGTGCCCTTTGTAAGTTCCATTTCTTCTTTGCCTTGGCCATCTTACACACGGTAGCACTCAAAAGAGCCTTGTGTGCCCCAGGCTTTCATGACCCCCCTTTTTTTTTTACCAATAATTAAAACTTCAGTTAAGCACAAACCATGCAAATAAGAACAAACTCCTTCACGGCTGCTTTTCGTGTCTTGTTAGCAGAAATGAGTACCAAATACATGACTAGGAAGATTTTCAGGTGACATTGATCTCTGAGGCTCCCAGGGACACGAGACACGCACCGTCACCAAAGCCGTCTCCGTCGCTTCCACGTGCAGCGTTTGCCACAAAACCCACGTCACCGCGGCCTCATCACAGCTTGTTTCCCCCTTTCCTGTTTTTGCATCCTTGTTTTCTGATGACCCCAATCCCTAAAAGCTGTGTTTTCTTTCAGGGAAGGAAGCAGAGCCACACACCATGTCCACCTGTGTCTGAGCGGGCCTGGGAATGACTCAGCTGTTTTGTTTTGTTGTTCAGCTTGACGCTACGCCCAGTGAGGTCATGGCGGAAAGTCTCCCTGGCCTGGACGCTTCCCTGTATCTTAGAAAGGGGTTGAGGGCTGCAATTTCAACGGCAAGATGAAATTTGAAGATTAGAATGGAGAAGGAACAGCCAGGAGAGAAACGGCGGGAACAGCGCGGGGTGAGCGAGCTGGAGGCCGGAGCGGAGGTCCTCGCTCGGCAGCAGGCGGACCCGGAGCTGCGGCACCCAGACCCGAGGTAGCGTGGATTCAGGACAAGATGGACAGAGAGCCAGGCTGGGGTTCCAGCTCCCAGGGAGGTGCTCCGGGGAGGCCGGGACGAGGAGGCCCTGGGGCTCTGTACCCACGGCAGAGACCGGAGAGCACGGGAGAGGAGCCGGAGCACAGGGGCCACAAGCTCAGGCTGGCTGCAAGGGTGTGGGAGGGAGAGCTGAGGGTGTGCTGGGGAGGGGGAGAGGCCCAGGGGGAGGG
>NW_012268699.1:3377-5948 GCF_000151885.1 Dipodomys ordii
CGGGCGCAGGGGCAGGGCCGCCCCGGCCTGGGGGCCGGAGCCCAGGGCCGCGCAGGGCTTAACCACAGTCAGGGCCACCTACCAAAGCAGGGGAGGGCTGGGCCTCCCAGCAGTCAGACCCTGGAGCCAGGGGATGGAGGCCGAGGAGGAGAGAGGGTGGAGGCTGAGGAGGAGGAGAGCGGGTGGAGGCCGAGGAGGAGGAGAGAGGGTGGAGGCCGAGGAGGAGGAGAGAGGGTGGAGGCCGAGGAGGAGGAGAGAGGGTGGAGGCCGAGGAGGAGGAGAGAGGATGGAGGCCGAGGAGGAGGAGAGAGGATGGAGGCCGAAGAGGAGAGAGGATGGAGGCCAAGGAGGAGGAGAGAGGGTGGAGGCCGAGGAGGAGAGAGGATGGAGGCTGAGGAGGAGGAGAGGAGGTGGAGGCTGAGCTGATCCCATCCCCCCAACCCCCCCACCCCACGGCACAGAAAGCAGAGTCAGCTTGAGTTGGATCCACACCACAGTCCAGCAGCCGTAATCCCTAGGCTCCTACACAGCACCATTAACATCCTGTTTGGAATCATCCAGAACCAGACCCTTCACATGGACAGAATCAGCCCCCTCCCCCGGGCATGGGTGGGACAGGACTCTGCTCAAACAAGCTTCTGCCGTTCAGATGATTGCGATGTTCAGAGGCCGGCAGAGAACCTGGCTGTGTGTGAGGTGGGGGCCCAAAGAATCAGTGGACAGAGACCCTGGAGTCTGTGGACAGAGGCCGCGGAGTCGGTGGACAGAGGCCGCGGAGTCGATGGACAGAGGCCCCGGAGTCGGTGGACAGAGACCCCGGGAGTCGGTGGACAGAGGCTGTGGAGTCGGTGGACAGAGGCTCCGGAGTCAGTGGACAGAGACCCTGGAGTCGGTGGACAGAGACCCCGGAGTCGGTGGACAGAGGCCCTGGAGTCGGTGGACAGAGACCCCAGAGTCGGTGGACAGAGGCCACGGAGTCGGTGGACAGAGGCCCTGGAGTCGGTGGACAGAGGCCACGGAGTCGGTGGACAGAGACCCCAGAGTCGGTGGACAGAGACCCCGGAGTCGGTGGACAGAGGCCGCGGAGTCAGTGGACAGAGGCCCTGGAGTCGGTGGACAGAGGCCCTGGAGTCAGTGGACAGAGGCCGCGGAGTTGGTGGATAGAGACCCGGGAGTCGGTGGACAGAGGCCACGGAGTCGGTGGACAGAGACCCCAGAGTCGGTGGACAGAGGCCACGGAGTCGGTGGACAGAGACCCAGGAGTCGGTGGACAGAGACCCCAGAGTCGGTGGACAGAGGCCACGGAGTCGGTGGACAGAGACCCGGGAGTCGGTGGACAGAGGCCGCGGAGTCGGTGGACAGAGACCCGGGAGTCGGTGGACAGAGGCCGCGGAGTCGGTGGACAGAGGCTCCAGAGTCGGTGGACAGAGGCTCCGGAGTCGGTGGACAGAGGCTCCAGAGTCGGTGGACAGAGGCCGCGGAGTCGGTGGACAGAGGCCGCGGAGTCGGTGGACAGGTGTCTGTGGGTCGGGACCCCCCAGCGGTGTGGTCAGCGGGTGTCCGTGCTCTCTGGTAGGGAATGCCAGGTGGGAAGCGCCGATGCGCATCTGG
This sequence comes from Dipodomys ordii, assembly GCF_000151885.1. NCBI lineage: Eukaryota > Metazoa > Chordata > Mammalia > Rodentia > Heteromyidae > Dipodomys > Dipodomys ordii. Next base: position 4,989 of record NW_012268699.1, read on the forward strand.
TGTTGTCTGTGGGTGCTGACGGTGGTGGGACTCGGGGGCCGCTCCCTGCTCCATCCCCTGCTCCGTCCCCTGCTCCATCCCCTGCTCCATCCTCTGCTCTGTCCCCTGCTCCGTCCCCTGCTCCGCCCCCTGCTCCGTCCCCTGCTCCATCCTCTGCTCCGTCCCCTGCTCCGTCCCTGTGGATCTCAGCGCTTTGGACGCAGCCAGTGTGTTTCCATGTGCAGCTGGTCTGTGACGCAGTCGGAGCTAAATATACTCGGGAAGATGGGTCCTCTGTGCTTGCCGGGCTGCCAGCCGGCTGGGCTCCAGCGCTGGAGACGCGCCGCCCGCCACCAGCTTCTGCAAGTCACGGCCGCCCTCGGGAGGCCCTGGCAGGAGGCACTCCCGCAGGACGGCGCTGGACCTCCCCCCCCCGCCCCCCACGCCAGCACAGGCCCGCGCCGCAGACCGCTGAGCTGCCCTGAGCTGGACGGCAGGCAGCACCCCCTCCACAGACAGCTGAGCTGCCCTGAGCCGGACCCGGAGGCAGCGCCCACTCCACAGACAGCTGAGCTGCCCTGAGCCGGACCTGGCAGGCAGCGCCGGCAGGGACCCCGGGACCAGGACCACCCAGACTCCTTGCTCACTTCCCGGGTTGCAACTCAGTGAAGGTCCTTGACCTTCAAGAATCACTTTGACGCGGAGGCCGGCGTGTTACTGGCTCATAATAAATGCTTGTTGGAAAACGGATGCACATTTTTACGCTATAAGAGGATGCTACGGCTCACCTCACGGACAGGTTAGGGGTCACTGAGAATGCTTAGCTTCAAAAGCCTGGTCCAGGGGTCTGACAGGAGCTCACTCAGCTTGTAGACTTAGAGACAACAGGGGCCAGAGAGTAACTTTTCCTTCATTTTTCTCTTCTCTTCTTGTCCTCTTCCTCCCTCCCTCCTTTCCTCCCTCCCACCCTCCTTCCCTCCC
>NW_012268699.1:10813-12543 GCF_000151885.1 Dipodomys ordii
CTCAGCCTCTCCACCACGGCGCGTACAGACCTGGTCCTCCGTCCCGAGCGCCTCAGCCTCTCCACCACGGCGCGTACAGACCTGGTCCTCCGTCCTGAGAGCCTCAGCCTCTCCACCACGGTGCGTACAGACCTGGTCCTCCGTCCTGAGAGCCTCAGCCTCTCCACCACGGTGCGTACAGACCTGGTCCTCCATCCTGTACATCCAGCCTCAGCCTCTCCACCTCAGCGCGTACAGACCTGGTCCTCCGTCCCGAGCGCCTCAGCCTCTCCACCACGGCGCGTACAGACCTGGTCCTCCATCCCGAGCGCCTCAGCCTCTCCACCACGGCGCGTACAGACCTGGTCCTCCGTCCCGAGCGCCTCAGCCTCTCCACCTCGGCGCGTACAGACCTGGTCCTCCATCCCGAGCGCCTCAGCCTCTCCACCTCAGCGCGTACAGACCTGGTCCTCCGTCCCGAGCATCTTTTCAGGACTTCGGGACTCATTCCTTTTGAGAATGGGATGGTATTCCTTTGTCAGAATAGGCCACAGTGTCCATCCGTCTGTCCACTGGGGGACACAGACCTTGGTTGCGTCCGGTTGGGCCACTCTGAGGGACGCATGCGTAGGCTCCGCCGTCCAGGTCCGGGTGGTCATTGCTCTTGGGTAGAGTAGAAGACGTGCAGTCGCTTGGCCGCGTGGTAAGAAACCGTCTTCCCTGAGCCTAGTCAGGCCAGGGCTGCTCTGCTGCTCCTCCTGACCAGTGTTTCCACATCACCTGTGCCCCTAACACACGTGCACACGCGTGTGCACACACACTGCCGACAGCGGCCTCGCATGAATTAAGACTTTCAAAATGGAAGTTTCCAGGTATTTCTGTTGGCTTGTGTTGCTCTGTCTGGGCAGTGCCGGGGCCGAGGGCTCAATTCCACACAGCTCCCTTCGATTCCCTTCCCTTCTTTGCTTGCGTCCAAGTTTCAGACCCGTCTCCCGTCTCCTCACTCTAGAGAATCATGAACGGTGCTTTTCTTTTTGCAAAGGTGGTGTCCGTGCCTGGACACAGATACTCCCTGCCTCCGTCTCGGTCTCTGGGAGCTCTGTGGGTCTCCCGGCCTCCGTCCGGCCAGTACCGCTGGGTTAGCCCACCGAAGCACACGTACAGAAGTCCTGCGAACGAGCCCCGGAGACTGGGTTTGAAGGCAGAGGCTGTGCATGCGGAGGGAGGGAGAGGAGGAGCAAAAGCAGGTGTGGCCTGAGAGGACGGCGGTGTCCCTGCGTCCGGGCCGCTCCCAAGGTCGCACCTCCCTCCGTGGCCATCTTTTTTAGACACAGTTACAACCCACAGCGGAAGGTGGTCCCACAACCTATTAAGGACAGACCCCGGGCGTGGCACCGGCCCCCCTCCCTCTCCCCAAAGAATTGTAAATGCAATTTTCGTTTAGTGTTTGGCACACTCTGTTCACAAGATTTCTTCAATTATGAATAGCAAGTTGAGGGAAAGAAAACGTTTCACGTCTGAGCTTGCACCGTCTCTGCAGACTTCCTGCTCGGTGGCAGCGGCTCCGGAATTTCCAGAGAATTCCGCAGTGTGCGGTCTTCAGGGGGAGTCCTGTGGGGTGGGGTGTTCGGTAGCGGTCAGCCCCGCCCCTGCGCCTCTCCCACCAGCAGCCGCAGGTGCAGCCCAGCCTCGGTGGACAGTCCGGGGAGGAGCCCGGAGCCTCAGGGACCGGCCGTCACCGCAGACCTCCG
>NW_012268700.1:0-240 GCF_000151885.1 Dipodomys ordii
TTTAGGTTTAGGATTAGGTTTAGGGTTAGGGATAGGCTTAGGGTGAGTGTTACGGTGTGTGTGAGGGTTAGACATAAGGTGAGGTTGAGGTTCAGGTTTAGGATTAGGGTTGGGGTGAGGTTTAGGGTTAGGGTTAGGGTTAGGGATACGTTCAGGTTTAGGGTGAGGGTTAGGGTTAGGATTTGGTTTAGGTTTTGGCTTAGGGTTAGGGTTAGGGTGAGGGTTAGGGTTAATTTGAGG
>NW_012268700.1:880-1731 GCF_000151885.1 Dipodomys ordii
TTAAGGTTTACGGTGAGGATTAGTGTGAGTGTGGGGTTTAGGGTTAACGTTAGGGTTAGTGTGAGGGTTATGGTGAGGGTTACGTGTAGGTTTAGGTTTAGGGTGAAGGGTAGGGTTTTGGTAAGTGTTAAGGTGAGGGTGAATATTAGCTTTAGGGTGAGGGTTAGGGTGACAGGGAGGTTTAGGGTGAGGGTGAGGGTTAATGTTAGTGTGAGTATTAGGGTTAGGGTGAGGGTTAGGGTGAGGGATAGGTTTCGGGTTAGGGTTAGGGTTCGGGTTAGGGTGAGAGTTAGGTTAGGGTTAGGGTTAGGGTGAAGGTGAGGCTGAGGGTTAATGTTAGGTTTAGACTTAGTGTTAGGGTTAGGCTGAGTGTGAGGGTGAGGATGAGGGTGAGGGATAGGGTTAGTGTTAGTTTTAATGTGAGTTAGAGTTAGGGTAAGGATTATGGTGAGGTTAAGGGTTAGTGAGATGTTTAGGGTGAGGGAGACGGTTATGGTGAGGGTGAGGGTTTGGTTTAGGTTTAGGTTCAGGATTAGGGTTAGAGTTAGGGTTAGGGTTAGGGCTAGGGTGAGGGGTAGGGTTAGGCTGATGATTAGGGAGAGAGTGAGGATTAGGGTGACAGTGAGTGTTAGGGTTAGGGTTAGGGTGAGTGTAAGTGTTAAGGTTAGGATTAGGGTTAGGGTTAGGGTGAGGGTTAGGGTTAGGGTTAGGGTGATGTTTTGGGTAAGGGTGAGGGTTAGAGTGAGGGTTAGGGTGTGGCTGAGGGTTAGGGTTAAGTATAGGGTGCGGGTTAGGGTTAGGTTTAGGGTTAGAGTTAGGGTTAGTGTATGGGGTAGGGTTAGGGTTAGGGT
>NW_012268701.1:0-1211 GCF_000151885.1 Dipodomys ordii
GGAAAATAGCTCACACGATTACAAATTATTGCAAACAGATTTTGTGGAGGCAAATTGAGGCAGAGGCAAAAAGAGAAAGACTAGCCACCCAGGGACACAGGCAGGCCCTGGTGGGAACAACTGCCTGCCCCTCTCTGCCCACCCCCCACCTCCCAAGCCAGTCTTCCTGAACATCCTGCAGAAGCCTGGCACAAAGGGCTCAGCTGTTCCTCCTGGAGGTCAGGTGGACTATGACCCAAACACATACCAGAACATCAGATATTGAATCACAAGAGATAGAAAAGGGACACTTCATATATGCTACAACACACTGACAACTAATTTCTGGCCCCACTTGTCCCTCTCTAGCATCAACACATTTACACTGTCCTTTTTTGCCTCTCCTTGCCTGGGAAGCAGGGGAACAAGACCTCAGACAACATGAGGCATCCTGCTTAGCCACAAGTCCTAGTTGGGGACTTGTACCAACCAACCTGCCAGTACTTAAGAGCATTTCCTGAGTTTCTTATTCTCACCTCCAAATTATCTTCCCTTTGCTCCTACTTTTCCTGCCTCATAATTCTTTATTTGCTGGGGACAAAAAAAGGACCCTAGACCCAAGATATCTCTAGGTGGTATCATCTTTGTGCGCGGATCCAGGATTTAGGAGACTCTAAAATCAGGGAGTGGTCCAGGTGCTGGTGGCTCCTGCCTGTAATCCTAACTACATCAGGAGGCTGAGATCTGAGGATTGAGACTCTGATCTCCAATTAACTACTAAACAAGCCAGAAGTGTATATAGCTACAGGGGCTGAGGAACAGTGCCCAGGCCCTGAGTTTAAACCCCAGGACCAGACCAAACCAAAAACCCAGGAGCACAAGACAGACTCGAGGAATAACCATTGATTGTCCAGTGCCTCTGGGACTTCTACTTCTAGGGAGGTCTCCTAGCCACTGCTAGCAGGCTGAAACCCCAGGCTTGGAGGCCCTTTTCTTTCTGATAGGCAGAAGGCCCTAATGCCCCTGATGGAAGTGGGACATCTTTCTTCATTCCCTATGGGGACTTTCCCTCCCCTGGGGATCTCAGGCATTGTTGGCCCTATGTGGAGTCAACAGGGAGCCCCTGTCACTTCTGTCACTCTTCCTATAATTGGCTTGCCCTTCCAGAGAACAGGGTAGGTTCTTAACTGGGGGCCTTCCTCAGTCACATCTCTTCCCATACTCCTGTAATT
>NW_012268701.1:2834-4808 GCF_000151885.1 Dipodomys ordii
GACCCAAGATATCTCTAGGTGGTATCATCTTTGTGCGCGGATCCAGGATTTAGGAGACTCTAAAATCAGGGAGTGGTCCAGGTGCTGGTGGCTCCTGCCTGTAATCCTAACTACATCAGGAGGCTGAGATCTGAGGATTGAGACTCTGATCTCCAATTAACTACTAAACAAGCCAGAAGTGTATATAGCTACAGGGGCTGAGGAACAGTGCCCAGGCCCTGAGTTTAAACCCCAGGACCAGACCAAACCAAAAACCCAGGAGCACAAGACAGACTCGAGGAATAACCATTGATTGTCCAGTGCCTCTGGGACTTCTACTTCTAGGGAGGTCTCCTAGCCACTGCTAGCAGGCTGAAACCCCAGGCTTGGAGGCCCTTTTCTTTCTGATAGGCAGAAGGCCCTAATGCCCCTGATGGAAGTGGGACATCTTTCTTCATTCCCTATGGGGACTTTCCCTCCCCTGGGGATCTCAGGCATTGTTGGCCCTATGTGGAGTCAACAGGGAGCCCCTGTCACTTCTGTCACTCTTCCTATAATTGGCTTGCCCTTCCAGAGAACAGGGTAGGTTCTTAACTGGGGGCCTTCCTCAGTCACATCTCTTCCCATACTCCTGTAATTTACCCTTGAGTTAGCATATATATCCCAGGAATCCACATAAAGACTGAGAGAGAAAGAGAGAGAGAGACAGAGGGACAGAGACAGCGACAGAGAGACAGAGAGAAACACAGAGAGAGAGACAGAGACAGAGAGACACAAAGAGAGACAGAGAGAGAGAGGGGGAGGAGAGACAGAGAGAGAGAGAAAGAGAGAGAGAGAGAGAATTTATGTGGGTAACATATGGATGGGTCCCCCATGAGTATCAGGCCTTTGTTCCCTTTCTAATTAGATCCCCCTTCAGAGGTATATGATGGCCTTGGCCAGTGGATGGTGGCTGTAGGGTTCTGAAAAAAATCCCTCATTGGCTGTACTGACTATGGAGACTGCTCTCCTGCCCTTTCTCCAGGCATCTAGGCACAAACTCACTGAGTTCTGGAGTCACAGAAACCACAAATACTTGGAGGACGAAGGGAAGGTCTCACCAGCTCCAAGCACCCAAAGCCAGATAAACCTCTTCTGTCTCCCACCTCCTGGATGCAGGGAGGTCAGGAGCACAAGGAGAGTGGTTGTTTCCTCTTAGGCACATTGGGGCTCACTTGTAAACATCTGAGATGGGGACCCTGACTTAGGACGTCCCTTTTGCTGTCATCCAAAGATAGGCACAGATCCCCCTAAGTTCCATGAAAAATCTCCCTTTGCCTGTTGCAAAGACATTGGTGGGGCATTGACCCTCAAAACTTAAAATGAAAATTAAAAAGCTCCTCTTTCTCTGTCCTGAAGCTTCGCCTAAATGCCCTCTAAGAGATCAGGAAGTTGAGCTAATGTGGCATCATCAGTTATGACACTGTACTACAACTAGACTTTTTTTTTGTAAGAAGGCAATATGGACTTAGGTTCAGCTATTAGCCAAGCTCTCTATTGGTGAATTTTTAAATATATTCTGCTCGTGGTAACTGGTGATTGTTTAAAAGTAGAACCTCTCTTTATGGTTGACACATTGTCTTATGTGAGTCTTGCCTGATCAGAACTTTCTGGTGGTGCCCACCACTTTTATGTCTCATTGTACTGAGACACAGATTATCTTGGTGGTCTTTGTACATTTATCTTGAAACAGAGATGATAGAAGAGCTGAGATTCACACAAGGGATATGAAATGGGGATCACCATCACCAGGAGCCTATATAACAGGCTGCCAATTCAGGCTTCACTGCTTACTCATTTATACTGAGAAGCCCATACTCTGCTCCTCCTGTTCCTCCTCCTTTTCCTCCTCCTCCATCTCCACCTGCTCCTTTCCATTCTCCTCCTCCTCCTTGCCTGGGAAACAGGTCGACAAGACCTCATATGCCATAAGGCAGGCCTCACAGGGTGGAGCTC
>NW_012268701.1:8297-9808 GCF_000151885.1 Dipodomys ordii
TATGCCATATGAATGGGAGAATTCCAGTGGTGCAACTCCTTTGAACAACTGACAGATCAATAAAATGAATATCAGGAAGCTGGTACTTGAGATGTTAGGAGGGGCAAGGTTGAACAGAGAAGGAGTGGATGAAGAAAGACAGTAAAGGTAGGAGAACACAGTCAGAATATTCAATATGTATATGTGAAACAAAACGAGGAAAATTGAGGGGAGAGGTGGGGGAAATTATGAAAGAAGTGGCACTGTTGTAGTAATAAAGGAATATGTTGCCTTTTAATCTCTTTGTATGGCTACATGAGAGTATAATGAAAAATCATACATATACATGCCAATTCTTTGATGGAAGCGCCATTATTGTGTTTATTTATAGTTAAGGTATTTAACCGGACACTTTGCAAGATATGCACATTGAGAAATGATTACTACAGTTGAACAAAGTAGCCTGTCACCTTCCTTAATTGTCGTTTTGGTTTCTATTTGCAAACATGTCCTTTCCTGAGAGCCTTGCAGTCATGATCTATTTAGACTAATTACAATCATTGCAATTAGTCTAATTCCATTTAGAGAATGTGTAATCAGTCTCCATCTTGTAAATACATAGTCTCAGAGACTCACTCAGTCTTTGGAGGCTCATGCTTGTAACCCTTGCTACTCAAGAGTCTGAGATAGGAGCAGCATGGAGCAAATCCAGCCTGGGAAGGAAAGTCCAAGAGACTTTCACCTCCAGTAAATCACCAAGAAGCTGGACCAGGAGCTTAGGCTAAGTGACAAAACATGCAAAACTGGGAACCCGACATTAATATCAACCAGGAAAAACAAGGGCTGGAGCACTGGCTCATTAGTTGAGTATGTGCCAAGCAGGAAAAATTATTGTCCCAAATCATTCTTTACAATAATGGAGAGCTAGATTTCTGGAATCTATTACTATTCTTTCTGCCCACATGGTTTTGAATGATTTTCTCTTTGACTTACCAGCTTCATTTTCTACCTGGGGAGTTAGGGAAAAAATATTGAAAATCTTTAGTTTTTTCTGCTGGGCCTGGGTGCAGTCCCTAAGCTCAAGGCTGGCCCTCCACAGTGGAGCTGTGCCACAGCTCCACTTCTTATACTAATCTTTATGTTATATAGTTATGGTATTTGACATGATGCTTTGCAATATATATGGTCAAAGGGCTGGGAAGGTGGCTCAGTGGTAGAGCACTTGCCTTGCATGCTCGAGGCCCTGGGTTCGATTCCTCAGCACCACATAAGCAAAAAAAATCCGGAAATGGCACTGTGGCTCAAGTGGTAGAGCGCTAGCCTTAAGCTGAAGAGCTGAGGGACAGCGCCCAGGCCCAGAGTTCAGGCCCCACGACTGGACCCCCCCAAAAAATATATATGGTCAAAAATGATTAATACAGTTGAACAAAGTACCTGTCATCTTCCATAATTATTTTTTCAGAAATGTTTATTTGTAAAATGTCCTTACACCAAAAGCTTTGCTTGAAGCATCTAAATCTAATTAGTCTATT
>NW_012268702.1:0-559 GCF_000151885.1 Dipodomys ordii
TGGAACCAACCCAGATGCCCCTCAGTAAATGAATGGATCAAGAGAATGTGGTATATATACACAATGGAATTCTATGCCTCCATCAGAAAGAATGATATTGCCCCATTTGTAAGGAAATGGGAAGACTTGGAAAAAATTATACTAAGTGATGTAAGCCAAGCCCAAAGAAACATAGGTCCCATGGTTTCCCTTATTTGCAATATCTAGTATATATATATATGAGTCAAGCAGAAAAGGTCAGATAAGGTGATGTTAGGAAAATGAACCATAAGATATGTATTTAAAGGTTTTTTTTCTTTCGTGCATTTGTTTCTAAAGCATTTATAAGATTATTTCTTTGCTGCTTTGTACGTCCTTCCCCCACAGTATAACCCCTGCTTTCACTGTATTTAATGTCGGTATAATTTGTGGAGGGGAAGGGGAAAAACAAGTCATTTAAATAAGGATACAGGTGGACCCGTTGTAACAATGAGAAGTACAAGTTGTCATGTTGAAAATGAACTTTACAACTTTGGTGGGGGGGTGGGGAGGATTGGGTGGGGGGGCCAGGGGAGGCTGG
>NW_012268702.1:3609-5166 GCF_000151885.1 Dipodomys ordii
CTGTGGCTCAAGTGGTAGAGCGCTAGCCTTGAGCTGAAGAGCTGAGGGACAGCGCCCAGGCCCAGAGTTCAGGCCCCATGACCGGACCCAAAAAAATAAAATAAAATAAAATAAAAACATTTCAAACTGTTCCATGCTGGTAGCTCACTCCTATAATCCTAGCTACTTAGGAGGCTGAGCTCTAAGGATCACAGTTCAAAATCAACTGGGAAGAAAAGTTCATGAGTCTTGTCTCCAACTTACCATCAAAAAGCTAGAAGTGGAGCTGTGGCTCAAGTGGCAGAGTACCAGCCCTGATCAAAATAGCTAAGGGACAAAACCCAAGATCTGAGCTCAAATCTTAGTATTAGCCAAAAAAAAATTTATAGCTACAGAAATGGCTACTTAATCTTATATTTTGAGACTTTTTTCATTTACTCCATAAATATTATTGAGCACCAACTATGTTACACAGTGTGCCTGGCAGTCTGGTGACCTCTGTATACAAAGCAGACCAAACTCCCTGCTCTATGGATCAGGCATTGCACATAGACAACTGCTACATGAGTGAAACTATAGTTTTGTGACCTGATTTTTTTCCATTGATTTTTTAATGTCACAGAAACCTTTTCCAGATCAATCCATAAATAGCTACCTTATTCATCTTTAATTGTGATCCATCTCAGACATTCCAACAAGTAAGGTGTACCTATTCTCTTAAGATGGTCATATTACAGGACTTTTAAAACTTTTTAAAAGAAAACATAGGGGTAGAGATGGAATTTTAGACATGACACCAAAAAGTACAAGCAACAAAGGAAAAATAAATAAATTTCAAACTGACAACTTTTTTGCTGCAAAGGAAATTACCAGAAAGAGATACTAGATTAAAACTTCAGAAACACTTCAAGATCTTGGCATAGGCAATGACTTTCTAAATAAGATTCCAGTAGCTCAGGAAATAAAAATCAGAATTGATAAGCATAGAGAATTTATAAGCTTCTGCAACTGAGCACTCCTAACTACTCAGGGAGCTAAGAATTGGAAGATTGAGGTTCGAAGCCAACCTGGGCAGGAAAGTTTGTAAGACTCTGTCTCCAAAATAACCAGTAGAAAGCTTGGCTGGAGGTGTAGCTCAAATGGTAGAATGCCAGCTGAGCAAGGAAGCTGAGTAAGTATAAGGCCTTGAGTTCAAATCCTCATACTGCGGAAAAAATCAAATGTTATTAGCCATAAAGGAAGTGCAAATCAAAACCACACTGAAATTCCATTTCACTTCAATTGAGACTGGCTATTATAAATGTAACAAGCAACTAATTCTGTCAAGTATTGAGGGGGCATGATTGTTTAGCATGTAGTATCCCCTGCATTCGGTCCCCAGTAGCACAAGGAAAAGACAAAGATAGCAACAGGAAGAGGGAGGGAATGAAGGAGGGAGGGAAGAAGAAAGGGAAGACATACCTACCAAAATTTTTTTTCTACTTTCACATTACAAAAATTATTTTATAGGGGCTGGGAAGGTGGCTCAGTGGTAGAGCACTTGCCTTGCATGCATGAGGCCCTGGGTTCAATTCCTCA
>NW_012268702.1:9872-10413 GCF_000151885.1 Dipodomys ordii
TCCCTCAGCTCTTCAGCTCAAGGCTAGCGCTCTACCACTTAAGCCACAGTACCACTTCCGGCTTTTTCTGCCTATGTGATGTTGAGGAATTGAACCCAGGGCCTCATGCATGCACCACTTCCGGTTTTCTGAGTGGTTTATTGGAGATAAGAGTCTCACAGATTTTCCTGCCCAAGCTGGCTTTGAACCACAATCCTCAGATCTCACCCTCCTGAGTAGCTAGGATTAAAGGTGTGAGCCAGTGGTACTCAGCTACCAGAGGGATTCTGTCTGTGGCTGGAGAGCCCTCAATGGCTCTCCATCCCACCCAGGATACAAGATACAAGATATAGTTCTTACAGTAATCTATGATCTGGTCCTTCCACTTTGCCTTCCTTCCTTTTTTCCCTCCCTCCCTCCCTTTTCCTTCCTTCCTTCCTTCCTTCCTTCCTTCCTTCCTTCCTCCCTTCCTTCCTCCCTCCCTCCCTTCCTTCCTCCCTTCCTTCCTTCCTCCCTCCCTCCCTCCCTCCCTTCCTTCCTCCCTCCTCCTTCCCTCCCTCCC
>NW_012268703.1:0-379 GCF_000151885.1 Dipodomys ordii
GGTAGACAATAGAAATGATCCATCATAGGTAGATAGCATACAGACACTAAAGCCTTCCTTTACATGTTAGAAAAAGATAAAATTACTGCCAGAAAATCACAACACCTGCAGATGTATAAAAGATTTGGTTAAGTTTTGTAGACCAGTTTCCATGTATATGATATCCATTCCACCGAATAACATGTTAAACTCTTATCTGCAATATAGAAAAATATATTTTGTAGCAAAAAATTAAACTAAAGAGGACTACTTTAACTAAACTCTATGCTACAATCTGGGAAAACGCAGCATTTGGGATATAGGATATTGAAAGAGCACATTGATTTGAAGGGAAGGTATATCCTAACTATTTTTATTGTTATAGGAACAGTCTAGACTT
>NW_012268703.1:429-2295 GCF_000151885.1 Dipodomys ordii
TTTGATTGCATCCCTTGCTCTGAGAATGAAATTTCTAACAGGAAAGGTAAGTGAGTATTGGAGACATTCTCCACATTTCTTTAGTGTTTCTTAATCAATGGTAGACAATAGAAATGATCCATCATAGGTAGATAGCATACAGACACTAAAGCCTTCCTTTACATGTTAGAAAAAGATAAAATTACTGCCAGAAAGTCACAACACCTGCAGATGTATAAAAGATTGGGTTAAGTTTTGTAGACCAGTTTCCATGCATATGATATCCATTCCACGAAATAACATGTTAAACCGTTATCTGCAATATGGAAAAATATATTTTATAGCAAAAAATTAAACTAAAGAGGACCGCTTTAACTAAACTCTATGCTACAATCTGGGAAAATGCAGCTTTTGGAATATAGGATATTGAAAGAGCACATTGATTTGAATGGAAGGTATATCCTAATTATTTTTATTGTTATAGGAACATTGTAGACTTTTTTGTCGGTTGTGGGGCTTGAACTCTGGGCTTGGGCGCTGTCCCTCAGCTCTTTAGCTCAAGGTGAGTGCTCTACCACTTAAGCCACAGTGCCAATTCTGGTTTTCTAGTGGTTTATTGGAGGTAAAGAGTCTCACAAAGGTTCCTGCCAGGGCTGGCTCTGAACCATGATACTCAGATCTCAGCCTCCTGAGTAGCTAGGATTACAAGCGTGAGCCAACGTGCCCACCTCAGACATTTAGGAATATATATTTCAATTTCTAAAGAATATGAAGAGTCTATGGTTCAGAAATGATTTATTTGTACCATGAAATCATAAATCATTAGTGTATTTTTAGAAACATTATTTAGTACCTGATAAGCTATGAAATATTAAGAGAAAATTATTGTTGTGATAGACTTTAGATATTGAAAAAATCAAGTAAAAAATTAAAGAAAGAAAAAAATGAGTAAATATGAAGCCTATATTGGATGAGAAGACTCATAATTTAAAATGAGTCTGTTACCAAAATTGGGGTAATGAATTAATGAAATATCCATCAAACTCAACCATGTTTACTTTGAAAAGTTCAATGGGTCATTGAGGTTAGGATACCGAGGGAAGATAATGAGGATTATTGATTATTTTTCTTTCTCTAGAATTTACATAGTCATGCACAAAATCAAATGTGCACATTTCTTATGAAGGAAGTGGTTTCTGAAGGCCTTGTACAGATTATTACATATCATGTGTTAATTAGGTAAAGTAGATTTATCTTACCACATTTTTTTTCATTGGTTGTGGAGGCTAATCTCTGGATCTGTGTGCTGTGCTTCAGCTTTACAGCTCAAGTCTAGCGCCCCACCACTTAAGCCACAGCAACACTTCTGGCTTTTTTCTGCATCTGCAGTACTGAGGAATTGAACCTAGGACTTCATGCACGCAAGACAGGCACTCTACCACTGAACCAACTTCCCAGCCCCTTTTCCACATTTGTAATGGAAAATGCTTTCAAGAAAATACTAAAAAGTAAGAAAACATATGAGGATAAAATGATCAGGACTCACATTGAATTGTATGCTTCATAGGATTTGTACTTTGGTTTAGAAAGCAACAACACCAAACAGTGTGTGAAGCTTAACAAATGAACCTCTTTGGGGAAAGGGCAGAGAAGCAAGGTAACAATGGCACAAGTGACAGTAATTCCCATTCCTTGCCAGATTGGGAGCAGTGTGTGAGGTGCCCAGATCATCAGTATGCCAACATAGAGAAAAACCTCTGCCTGCTGAAATCTGAGAGCTTCCTGGACTCTAGGGACCCTCTGGGGATGACTCTAGTCTGCTTAGCTCTCTGCCTCTCTGCACTAACCACTGCTGTTATTGGGATTTTTACAAAGCACAACAACACT
>NW_012268703.1:2890-4304 GCF_000151885.1 Dipodomys ordii
CATTCTCCCAGTTCTATGATGTTCATTGTAAGTTGACTATTTTTTATGAATATTGAATTATTCTTGTTATTCCAATTACCCTGAATGTATTCCAAAGTATTCTGGACTTATTTTCCCTATCTTCTCTATTTTAACTGTTTTATTATCTAGAAGTAATTGTACAAAGGAGTTGCCAGATTCAAAGCAGTTCTGAATACAATGCATTTTGATTAATGTGATCCCTTTCTACCCTTCTTATTTACTTTAGAGTGTATTTAGTCTTCTTTTACTTCAGTTTCTTGTGGAGAGCTGCGGGACGGCGCGGCCGCATAGTGCGGCTGCGACCAAAGATGGCGCTGGCTCCTGCCTTCCGTATTCCATGTGACAAGTGCTCTCTGTAAAAAACAACTCCTTATATGGCTATGACTTGGCTCCTAGCTTGCTTCCATGTTTGCAGCCCTATCAATATATGCCACGTGGCGCTTCGGGATTGGCCATCCGGGAGGCTTATAACTGGAGCGAGGGGCAGAGGGAAAGAGAAGCGGGGAAGAAGTGGGCAGAAGCAGCTGGAGAGAAGATGTTGTAAAAGGTCCTGAATAAACCGCCTGAAAGAAGAATCTGTTGTCCTGTCATCCTTGCGGGTCGAGGCGGTCGCGACAGTTTCTTTTTTCCTTCACTGTCTCAAATCATTTTTGAGAATTTTATGTATCATGAATCCTTAATAGTCTAATCATTATATATTTGAGTTTTCCTGTAATAGATATATTTCACTATTTGAAAATCTTGTTGGCTTTAAATGTTTTATTTGTAGATTTTATATATATCTTATTATGTTTTTTTCTATTTTCTCCTAGCTCTTACAAGCTTCCTCTACTTATTTTTCACCCTTTCTTTATCCTAAATCATTGAAAATTAGATATAGGTATGCTCCAGGCACATAGCTCAACTTCATGTGGAAGTTGTTGACTTCATGAGATAATATTTAATGGAAGTTGGTCAGTGGACAATAGGTTTCACATCCTTCTAGACACAATTGATTAATAACCACTTACTAACGTGAATGAGGAGAAAGAATTCTTTTAGACTGTTGATGAGAATATAACCTAGTGCAACCACTATAGAAGGCAGTTTGAAGATTACTCAAGAAAATCAAGCCAGAACTCCCTTATTATTTAGCAATACAAGTTTTGGGCAGTGTTACACAATGTACATATCTGGATACGGTAAGGCACAACAGTATTGGTTGCTGCACTATTCCCCATAGAAACATCATGGAAACAGACCAGAGAGACGTATTGTAGTTTTACACAAAGACGTATTGTAGTTTTGCAAAAAGATGGTACTATGTCATTTGTAGAGAAATGAAAGGCTCTTGGAAAGTTGTCCTTAAGTGAATAAGTCATGGTCAGAGATAACAAAGATCATGTTTCCTCTG
>NW_012268704.1:0-2503 GCF_000151885.1 Dipodomys ordii
CTACCACTTGAGCCACAGTGCCACTTCCGGCTTTTTTCTTTTTGCTTATGTGGTGCTGGGGAATCGAACCCAGGGCCTCATGCATTGCAAGGCAAGCACTCTGCCACTGAGCCACCTTCCCAGCCCCAGAAATACCATTGTTAAAGGGAATTTTTTTTTTACCTCTTAACTGTTTTAGATTTACCCATTTCTTTTTGCAGTTTACTCTGAATTTTCTTTGACATCATTAAGAACTCTATGTTCTTGAGGATTGGTAGGAGTCAGTTAACAGAATTTCACCTATTGAAATCATGAATGCGGCTTGGTGGAAGAGTGCTTGCCTAGCATGCATGAAGCCCTGGGTTCGATTCCCTCAGTACCACAAACAGAAAAAGCCAGAAGAGGTAGATTGCTAGCCTTGAGCAAAAGAAGCTCAGAGACAGTGAGTAGGCCCTGAGTTCAAGCTCCAGGACTAGCAAAAAGAAAAGAAAAGAAAGAAATCTCTTTGCTCTACTGTGTCTGACAGGCCTCAAAATTTAAACAGCTTTTGTTATTTTTTTTTTTTTTTTGCTGTTTTCAGTGTGATTCGTCACAGAGATGTTCGATCCTGCCACTATGGTGTAGTAGACAAATTCCGCCTTCAAGTTTCTGAGCAAAGCCAGAGGAAGGCTTTAGGAAGGAAGGAGGTTGTTGCTACTCTTCTCCCATCTGCAAAAGAACAACAGAAGGAAGAAGAGGAAAAAAGAATAAAGGATCATTTAACTGAGAGTTTGTTTTTTGAGCCATCGTTTCAACCAGGTACTTTGGATTTTTTAAAGTCTTTTTGAGATCTTACACGTTTCTAAGTTCAGTCAGGGAACTAAGAATAGTTATTGGAAAGAATCTGCCACTTTAAACCTATTCAACTACTTCATAATGAAGCATAGAGACTACAATGACTGAACTAGAACTAGAGGCTGAGAGATGGACACTCGAGCTTTCACTAGACCTGGCTCTAAGGGGAAAGTGTTACCTTAGGCTTTTAAATAAACATTTATTTATTGTATGTATATTGAAAATTATAGATGTCTTGTCTATATGTATATATGTACACATATGTGCACACACATATGATTGGAGACTTCAGGCACTGTACTTTATGATATTAGCACAATCTGACAATCATGTACTGTTGTTTCTTTGACTTTCCTATATCCTTTCCCATTTAATTAGTTTGAAGGAGGAGAGACATTGTGTTTGGCAATAGGCCAAGCTTAGCTCACTGTTCATATTATTTTGGAAGAAAAAAAATCTCATTAAAGTTGAAGTTAATTAAACTAAGTAGATTATAATATCCCCTGTCGGCTATTAATTGAATCCCTCTCCATTCCTCATTTCCTTCCAGCTTAGATATTCAAAAGTGTTATGATATATTCTTTCAACATTGACATCCTCATTCAGCTCTTCCGACGTCATTCCCCCTCCCTCCTAACTTCTCATTATCTCTCCCCCCTCAAATCAATTATCAGACAAGGGAGAGGTAAATTTCCATAGAAAAATAGAGACTTTTTGAGAGTGATATATGAGTGTGAGACCAGCTGTCCTTGAAATTACAACAATATGTGTATGTGACTTAATTTGTCATTACATCGATTTGTAGAACTATAATCAGTTTGGTATTCAGACTTTTTTTTTGTCGGTTGTGGGGCCTGAATTCTGGGCCTGGGCGCTGTCCCTCAGCTCTTCAGCTCAAGGCTAGCAGTCTACCACTTGAGCCACAGCGCCACTTCCGGCTTTTTCTGCTTATGTGGTGCTGAGGAATTGAACGCAGGGCCTCATGCATGCGGTGCAAGCACTCTACCACTGAGCCACCTTTCCAGCCCTGTATTCAGATTTTTATTTCAATAAGGCAAGGAGTGGTACTTCTTTCCTTTATTGTACCCAAAATTTTTCTCAATCAATGCAGGGAGTGCCCAGACTTCTGACGGTGGCAAGATTAAGAACTGGATAGTAGATTAATAATGGACCAGGTAGTAGCTTGTAAATTTCTCTCAGCAGTCATTTATTATCTATCTATTTATTTATTTATTTATTGTCAATTGTGAGTTTTGAACTCTGGGCTTGGGCGGTGTCCCTCCACTCTTCTGCTTATCAGCTTAAGGCTAGCACTCTACCACTGGAGCCACAATGCCTCTTCCAGTTTTCTGGTGTTCAATTGGAGATAAGAGTCTGATGGACTTTCTTGCCCGGGCTGGCTTTGAACCTCAATCCTCAGATCTCAGCCTCCTGTGTAGATAGGATGACAGCCGTGAGCAACTGGGTGGTGCCTGATAATCATTTATTTTTCTTGGTTGTGGGGCTTGAACTCTGGGCGTGGGCATTGTCCCTGAGTTCTTCAGCTCAAGGCTAGCAGTGTACCACTTTTTTGTTTTGTTTTTGTTTTCTTTTTTATTGTGAAAATACTGTACAGAGGGGATACAATTACATGGGCATTGTTTTTTGTTTTTTGGGGTTTTTTTTTTTTTGGGTCCGGTCATGGGGCCTG